>NC_056733.1:1588930074-1589032574 GCF_019279795.1 Protopterus annectens
CTGAAAAGAGGAAAATCCCAGGATGCAAAAATCTCCCTTACCAGCCTCAGTAAGAAGCTGAGATCCCTCATAAAATCCTCCAAAGCTAGTTACGAAAATAAAATTGCCAAAAATTCCAAAGACAACCACAAGGCATTCTATAACTATGTCAAGAATCTAAATGGCAATGCTCAGATCTGCTCTGAGCTACAACAGAATGGCATTAAATATACTGATCCCAAGGATATTACCAATATCCTGGCATATCGATTCAGTGCCAACTTCACCCCCCCCCCATCCCCTAAATGGCCCATCCCAATACCGGGTAATAATGGCCACACAGGTAAAAAACGCACTCTCCAAAGCTAAATACAGCATCCATGGGACCAGATGACATCCCGGGCTGTGTACTACATGAACTACACAATAAACTGGCACCTGACCTAAGTGTCATGTTTAATTACACATTCACCTCAGGCTTTGTGCCCAGTGAGTGGCACACAGCTACAGTTATTCCACTCCACAAGGGGGGATCCACCTTGGATCCTGGGAACTACCGCCCCATCAGTCTGACGAGCCTGATCTGCAAGGCCATGGAACGTATTATCATGGAACTTATAAACAAAGACATTGGCAACCTTAAAACACTGGACCCCACCCAGTTTGGGTTTGTGAAGGGACGATCTTGTCTCCTGAACCTGACTGACTTCTTCGAATCATTCTCCAGAGCCGTGGACAAGGGTAAGACAGTCCACACAGACTATCTGGACTTCGCCAAGGCCTTTAACATCATCCCCCACTCTGGAATCATAGATAAATTTACTAAGCTGGGCATTAATCCCAATGTCACTCTATGGGTTGCCAACTAGCTTACTGACAGAACCCACACTGCAAAAGTAGCTGACTCCAAATCCAGCTCCAGACAAGTGACAATTGGAGTACCTCAGGGTTCAGTCCTGGGACCTCTTCTTGTTTGGCATGTACTTCTCTGAAGTACAGGCCAACACTAAGGGACTCTGGCTAACAAAGTTCGCAGATGACTGCAAACTGGGAGCCATTATTGAATCCCCAAATGATGTGGATACTCTACAAAAGGGCCTTACAGAAACAGATGCTTGGTGCCAGAGCCATGGGCTCAAGCTCAATGCCAAGAAATGTACAGTTATCCCCATGAATTACTACATAGGTGGCAGTGCACTAAACACCGGAAGTGTGATAAGAGACTTAGGGACACAGGTGGACAGTGGTCTCACCTTCAATAACCACATCGTTCAACAGTCAGGAAATCCTTCTATGTGGCACACCTCATCACTAAGAGCTTTTCATCCAGAAAAAAGGAGGTCTGTCCTACTGTACTCATCCCTCATTAGACCCATTATAGAATACAATGCCCCATTTGGTATACTTCTCAAGACATCTGCAACAACTGGAAAGGCCGCAGAAATACCTTACTAAAAGAATCACAGGCCTAAAGCAGATGCCCTATGCTGACCACCTTAAAAAACTCCAGCTATACTCTGTCATATATCGTCTACTCCAAGGCGATCTCTGCTTAACATACAAGGCCATGTCAAACCCAGAGCTGTTGGACATGCTACACTTAAAGAAATCCCAATCCCTCAGAGCCACACGCTCCAGGGATCTAAACTTTGTCATCACAATAAACAAAACATGCTGGCGGGATAGGTTCCTGACCCAGAGGCTCCCCAGACACTGGAATAGACTTGCCCATACATGTCAAGCAGAGTGCCTCTTTGGCCCTCTTCAAAAGGAACCTTGATGATTGGATGGGAGAAAGGAAATTCACCCCAGGGATCATATCAGTCGCCCTGCTAGACAGGGGTCCAGGGAAGTAAATAGTGTGGGAAGAAATAGCCAGGGAACTGTTATGGCTAGACTTGTACAGGCCCTAGGGCCGACAGCCTACTACCAACCTATGAACCTATTCTTGCAGAAGTCAGAGCAATGAATAACACTGTTTCTAAGATAAGAACTTCAAATTCATCCTCATGAGGAGCTTTAAAAGGAAAAAGTTAAGTTTCTCCAGTATAAAATTAAGATCCCAAGAAGAAGACACTTGGCTTTGAGGACATGGATGTAACACCCGTTTCAAAATCTAGCTTCACTTGGCATTTGATTACCGAGAAAGTCTGACTGGGTAGAAGCCCATTTTCAGTAAAGGCCCAGGGAGAAAAGCTCCAAAAACACTCTGATGTAAAACACATAATACACAAGTAGAAGTAAACACTCAAGAGTTGTTGACAATCCAAAGGGTAAGGCAGAAGATTGAAAATGCAAACCAGACACTGAAATCTTAAAAAAAAAAACACCTAAAATCTTTGAGAACTGGAATTTAATAAGCATATTTTAAATCTGAAGTTATTAGAAAACTGGAAGGAAGTATCAGAGCTAACAGACTATAGAAACAGCATTTTGAATTTTGATGTGAAGGTTTATAAATGAAAGGTCTAAGACAAGTCAAAACGTTCCTTCTTTCTTTAACACCAGCAATATTCTTGAGTAAAATCCTCTCTAGTTTAACTCAAGGAATAAAGAAAGCATTTGTCCCAGAAGAGAAGGAAACAAAGGGAGTTAAATGGAAGGGTGAAGAGGGTCCCCTTAGAAAGTTGAAAGGCAATCCCACTGACAAATGTAGCCCTTTTGAATGATTCTCAGAACTCACATATTGGAACTTATCTGGTGCAGCAAGATTTTGTGCGATCTTTACTAGGTTTCCGGGGGGTGGGTGGCCATAACTGTTTTTTTTTTTTTTTTAAGACTGTTCTTGGTCTTGGGAGTATCCTCCCCTGCCATTGTTATCTGAACGATTGTTTCTATGTGCTCTGTTGTGACTGCTTATTGCTTCCTATAGCTGGATCCTTGAACCGCAAGTAAAGTGTATACTGAATTTAGGTATTTTGGGGGGAGGGGTGAAAAATCTAGGTAACCCACTGAATTAACCTAGTCTTTTCATCAAATCTTTTGAGTACATCAGCAGCGGAAGAGCCAAATACCTCAATCAAAGGGAGCATTCACGAGCTCAGCTTTCACATCCTCTGGTAAATTCTGAGAACACGGCAAGGCGAATCTTCTCATAACTGACCCAGTGGCAGCCGCTCTAGAAACAGTATCAGCAGTGTCAGAAGAATATTTTAGAGAGTGTTTAGCTACATGAGACGCACAATAAATTAAAGAATTCATAGACAGAAAGGGAAAGGTCAGCAATTAACTTTTTCATTCTAAAAGGAAGCCAGCAGAAGCTTAAGATATGTGACCCTGACAATTCACTCTTCTGAAGGCTAAGGTGGTAGTAGTACAACACTTTCCTCCCAAACCTAACAGCAGCTTTTCCATCCTTGTAAAAAGAATAGAGTTAACTGCCTAAAGTGTTTGAAAGGGGATAGTTTTGTCAAATAAATTAATGAATGGTATGGCCCAGGGTTTGAAAAAAATAAATCTGTGGGTCTGCAAAACCTTATACAGTTTTATCAGATTTGTCAGGGTGCAGGTGGCTGACTTTCAGGCAAACTGCTGGTAGCAAAGAAAACATCCTCTAAGACTGATAAAGAACAGATGGAAGTTGAGGGAAATCCACCTGTCAGATCTTAGCTGGGAATCTGGTATTTCTTTTTGTTCCCAAAGAGATAAATACTTCATTTCGGAAATGGCATCAGAAAAAAGAACACTCTTCAGGTGGGGAATATGAAGAAAATTTTTCCTCAGTTGTAGTCTCCATTCTGTGCAATAAGAACATGAGCAACGCAATCTATTTCCTGACCCAACGACAGAGAATTAGAATCAGAGGAGAGAAACTCTTCCTTTTTAAATGAAAGAAAGATGCAGAATGCAGTGACTGGATGGTTTTAAATAAGCCTGTAGCAAAAAGTACAGTTTTGTACCTACCATAAATGTAGATGTCCGATAGGTATGCATCTGCAGTCATCGCATATGGGTTGTCCTGCCTCAGGCAGCCCTTCGGTCGGCCGGATTCCAAAGTCTGGGTTTGGCCTCGGCTGATGTCACACTTTCCCCGACATCAGAGCGTCTGGGGTATAAAAGCATCAGCCAACGCCATTTTCCTCAGTTTTTCTTGCCCCAGATGCCAGGTGCCCTCTAAGGAAGGCTAAAATTTGGAGATATGCTTTGCAAAAACAAATCCAAACATGCACAGTACTATAAAAACAAATAAACCATAATAGATCCCCCCAGCTAGCTATAAGAGGGTAAGTACCCAAGAAGTATACCACAGAGGGGAAGGAGGGAGGGTAAACCTGACTGCAGATGCATACCTATCGGACATCTACATTTATGGTAGGTACAAAACTGTACTATGTCCTTCAAGGATGCATCTGCAGTCATCACATATGGGTAGAATACCATAGCCAATCTGGGGGTGGAGGTACTAAGTAAAGGATGGTGTAGCTAAGATACCCTGCAGGACTGCCGTAGCAAAGCCTGCTCTGGATCTGGAGTATAAAGGTAAATTGTAATGCTTGGCAAATGTATGCACGGAGCTCCATGTAGCAGCTTCTAAAATGTCCTTGGTGGCCACCCCTCTTAGGAAGGCTGTGGTGGTGGCTGTGGCTCTCGTGGAATGAGGTCTAATGTTAGCTGGCACAGTTTTTCCATGAAAGGAGTAACAAAAACAAATGCAATTTCCTATCCATTTTGAAATTGTCTGTTTGGAAATTGCTTTTCCTTGTGCCCCAGCAGCATATGCTACAAACAGCTGGTCAGTCTTTCTGTAACTTTTAGTTCTGTCCAAGTAGTAGTGCAACTGTCTGTGTATGTCCAGGGTGTGCAGAAGTTTCTCCCCTTTATTTTGTGGTTGTGGGAAGAATGCAGGCAAGTGAATAGCTTGGTTCAAAGATACCCTGGTTACCACCTTTGGCATAAATGTAGGATTGGTTCTCAATGAAACTCTGTCCTGATGAAAGATAAGAAATGGCTGTACTGCCATTAGAGCTTGTAACTCAGATACTCTTCTTGCTGAGGCTATGGCCAGAAGGAAGGCAGTTTTCCAAGACAGAAACTGTAGATCTGCAGATGCTGCTGGTTCAAAGGGAGGAAGTGTTAGTTTTTCCAACACGAAGTTAAGGTCCCAAGTAGGTAGAGGCGGTTTCCTTGGAGGATTGATGTTTTTGATTCCTCTTAGAAACTGTCTTAGGAGAGGATGAGAGAAGACAGGTGGATTAACATTGTATTCTGCTGAAATTGCTGAGGCATGTATCTTAATGGAAGAGTAAGACAGGCCGTTGTGGAACAATTCTGCCAAATATTCCAGTATATGTGCCATGTTCATCACTGTCACATCTAGGCCCTTTGTTGTGTTCCAAGTGAGAAATCTTTTCCATTTTGCTGAATATGCCTTCCTTGTGGAAGGCCGTCGAGCTTCCATAATAATATCCTTCACTCTCTGGGATAGCTTGTCCTGAGGAGTCATGGTATTTTCCAGGCAGTTAGCTGCAAGGTTTTCAGGTTGGAATGCAGAGTCTTGAAATTGTGCTGCGTCAGTAGAAGTGGCCATAGGGGGAGAGGCCACGGTTTTGTCTGTGACATGCTCTTTTAACAGTGGGTACCAGTGCTGTCTTGGCCAGTTTGGAGCTATCAGGATCACTCTGGGCTGCTCTGTCCTGATCTTCAGTAAGACCTTGGTCATTAATGGGAGAGGTGGAAAAACATACACTGTTAGAGCTTTCCAGCTGAAAGAGAGAGCGTCCACTTTTCATGCTTGTGGGTGGTATGTCCTTGAGCAGAATTTCTTCAGTTGATGATTGTGGGGGGAGGCGAACAGATCTATTTCCGGCCCTCCCCATGATTGTTATGAGTAAGATGATGTCTGGGTGCAGCATCCATTCGTGTGCATCCATGACATTTCTGCTTAAGCTGTCTGCCAGTATATTGTCTTTCCCTGGCACGAACTGGGACTGCAGCTGTATATTGAGTTTCAAGGAAAGTTCCCATAGATTCATTGCCAGTCTGCAAAGAGGGTAGGAATGGGTGCCTCCTTGCTTATGTACCACATAACTGTGGTGTTGTCTGTCCTTATGAGTAGGTGACCTTGATGAAGAAAAAGTTTGAAGGCCTCGATTGCGTGTGTCATTGCCAGCATTTCCTTTTGGTTTATGTGCATGCGCAGCTCTCTTTGTGACCATAGCCCTTGGATACATCTGCCCTCCATGTGTGCTCCCCAACCTTGGTCTGAAGCGTCCGTAGTGATGGTTTGGTTGGCTCTTGGCTTGCTGAAGGGCAACCCGCTGTTCGACTGGCAGGCTTGAGCCCACCACAGAAATTCCTTTTGGAGGCATGGAATGAGTGGGATCAAACTTTCTAAGCTGTGACTGTGCTGAGTCCATAAACTCCTTAGGTACCATTGCAATTTTCTCATATGCAGCCTTGCTTGTGGAATCAGAAGAATGCAAGATGCCATGTAACCCAGGGCCTGCAGGATTTTCCTTGCAGTCAGCTGAGTTTGTCTTGTCAGATTCTTGAAGTAATCCGGTAGTTGTTTTTGTTTTTCTTCTGTGAGAAAGGCCATTTGGCTGGTTGTGTCTAGATCCGCACCCAGAAAAGTTATTCTTTGGGATGGAACAAGTCTTGATTTGTGGATGTTGACTGTATATCCCAAGGCCTGCAGTAGGTGGATGGCATAATCCAAGTCCTTTAACAGAGTTTGCTTGCTGTCCGCTTGTATAAAGCAGTCGTCCAGATACGGGTAAATTTGAATCCCCTGAAGTCTGCAGTGTGCAATTACTGATGCCAGGCATTTTGTGAATACTCTGGGCACAGTAGATAAGCCAAAGGGCAATGCTGAGAATTGATAATGCTCTGACCCTGCAAGAAATCTGAGGTGTCTTCTGCAACTTTGTCTGATAGGGACATGCAGGTATGCCTCCTTGAGGTCTAGAGTCACCAGCCAAGACCCCTTGCCCAGCATGGGATGGAGTTGCTGTAGAGTCAGCATTTTGAATTTTGGCACAATGAGGTAAGTATTCAGTGCGGACAAGTCGAGAATAGGCCGCCATTGATTTTCTTTTCTTGGAACAAAGAATAATCTGGAGTAAAATCCTTGGCCTTGTTCTGAAGGAGGTACCTTTTCTATAGCTTTCATTTGTATTAAGTTGGAAATTTGTTTCAAAGCCTCTGCCCTCTGATTTGGTGGCAGGTCTGGCATGCCTTTTCTTTTTGGTAATGTGTGGAAATGGAACCTGTATCCTTTGTCTATTATTTGCAGTGTCCATGTGTCCCTTGCAATGCTGTGCCAATTTTTTGAAAATAAAGAAAGCTTTCCGCCCAAAGGTGCTTCTAATTGAGCCCTGGTCGGCGGAGTCAAAACAAAGTCTATCATCCACTCCATCCAACTACTACCTTTCACCTCCACTAACTACCTTGATGATAGCAAGCTCAGATGCTCATAAGTCTAGTACTTATTATACAGCAGGAACTTCTCATTGTTACATTTGTTAATGCCTGTTATGTACTTCACAGATAAAGATTCTAGTTGTCTACTGATGTACTATGTTCTTCATCTGTAAATATGTTGCAAGTAATTTCTATGTTAAATTGTTAATCACTATGTAATCCAATGTAACTACTGTCTGTTTATTTTACTGTGGAGCTTTTCTCCCCGGGCCTCCGCTGAAAATGGACCCACGTCCAGTCGGACACTCCCGGTCAACAAATTTAAATAAATAAGTCATTGAGTCTGTCCTGGTGTAGCAGTTGTAGATCCTGCACTACCTCTCTGGTTGGGAGGCTGCCATTGACGGCCTCTGTAGGAGCCTCTAGCTTGCCCTCTACCTGTGGCACACCTATTCCTGCCTCTCTGAGATCTGTCCGAGTCCGGAAAGGACCAATTCTTAGTAGGCCAATTTCTGCTGAATCTCGGTGGTTGGACTTGCAGAAAGTCTTTGACTGTTTGCACAGATTTTGCCTTTTCTTCAAATTTCTTTAAGACCTCTTGAGCCGTGGAACCAAATAATTTTTGCTTTTTCATAGGAGCATCCAAAAGCTTAGCTTTAACATGGTCTGGCAGAGATTGTTCCTTCAGCCAGGCATGCCTACGTATGACTGCACCCGTCATAGCTGACCTACATGAAGCTTCCAATGCATCATAACCACACTGCAAGAAATGGTTACTAACCTGCTGGGAGTTATGTACCAGATCCTGAAGGGATTTGCGATCAAGGGGTTCAGAAGAAGACAGTTTCTTATGCAATTCATCTAACAAATACTCTTGGTACTATATCATATGAAATTGACAATTTAATGCCCTCATGGAAAGAGTTGCAGAAGTATACACTTTCTTACCCCATCTCTAAAGCTCTGGACTCCCTTTCAGAGGGTAGAGGATTTCTAGCAGTGGCAGCTGCAACCCCTTTTGGGCCCTGGGAAATAGTTTCTGGATCAGCAGAGTGGGCCTTGTACAGGTGTAGATGTGAGTCCGGGACCCTGTAGTACCTATCAGGTTTGGCAGGAGCCGGAGGGAGAGAGTCAGGGGCTGTACTAGCATCAGAGTACACATCATCAATGACATTCAAAACAGGAGGTATAGCTAAAGGCCTATGCTGAGGTAAATGTAAAAAGGTCCTTAATCTCTTTCTAGAATCAGAGAATTCCTCACGCTGCCATTGAAAATGTTCTCTCAGAGTGTAATGTCTCTCCAAAGGAAAACTCTTCAGGTGGGGAGGCCGAGGGAATAGATTCTTCAGCATCAGAATCCTCATAGGCCGAATAAGCCTCCTCCTGGTGGTCTGACAGAGTAGAGCGCCATCAGTGGACTCATCTGAGGAGTGGGGGTCAGAGGGCTCAACCCTGGGCCTTTTGTCTGGAGGTGGTTGAGAGCCCCTGTCCGGATGAGGTTGAGAACCTCTAATTAAGGAGATAAGATCCTCTGCTAAGCTAAGAATCTGTGAGCCAGTAGAAGGTCTCTGAGAGGTAACCTTGGGAGGCAAAGCTTTAGTAAGTTCAGCAGCTTTAGCCCTAGAGAAAGCCTTAATGGACATGGATGCAGGTAGTCTGGCTGCACCACGTGCAGGAGTACACTTGTCTAAAGGAATGGTGTCGGAAGGTTCCTGGACACCAGTTTCAGAAGGTAATTCAATAACCGACTCGGCCGGGGCCTCCGGGGCCGTGGTAGTCGGTTGTGCGGTTTTGGTAATCGGAAGTACCAAGGACTCGGTTTCAGCCGAGACCAAGACACTCGCGGTAGGCCTGACCGTGTTTTCAGCCGAAACCGCGGCCCGTGTGTGTCGGTCCTTGTCCTTCCGTTTCTTAACTAAATGCGAAGTCGGAGTCTCCGACGGCATATTGTAAGCAAAACTAGCCCCAAAGAATTCCTCTGCAAACTCCGACCGACGTCTAAGAGTTCGTCGGTTGAAGGAAGCACAGGCTGAACAGGCCAAGCCGTCGTGGTCTGGGCCTAGGCAGGGGAAGCAGTAAGAGTGGAAATCCTTATGAGGTATTTGTTTCCCACAAGTTAAACAATTATTAACTTTATCTGACATCGGCTGAGGCAAGAAAGAGTCCCCAACGGGGTACTTAGCTTTTTCGAAGTCTTCGGTAGCTGAATCACAGGAGCTGGCTGACCAGCACTTGCGAACTGCTTCTGCTTCGGGCACCACGCGGCAAGAAAGACTGAGGAAAATGGCATCGGCTGATGCTTTTATACCCCAGACGCTCTGACGTCGGGGAAAGTGCGACATCAGCCGAGGCCAGACCCAGACTTTGGAATCCGGCCGACGAAAGGGCTGCCTGAGGCAGGACAACCCATATGTGATGACTGCAGATGCATCCTTGAAGGACATCCAGCCAAATCCTCCTTGTCTGACCAGGCAGAAGGGGGCAAACGAAGAAAAATGTCTAGGTTTCTTTTTCCCAAGAGACCCTACTGAAAAAAAGTGTGCGCCCTGGAAAACATTCTCAGTGAATCAAGCTCCTCAGAGAAGCCCTGTGAAAGAAAGTACAGTTTGTATAAGCAAACCTACCACAACAGTAAATGTTCTAATAGATCAGTGTTGCAGTAACTTAAGATACATGGGCCATAATCCCTGAGACCAGCCAGCTTCACAGAGCTTTGGGCACCTTACCAGAGAGCTCCAGCTATCAAAGAGCTCAAAAAAAACAAAAGCTTCATACAAAAGCCAGCTGGAGTGTAACAGGGCTTCAGAGCATTTTTCTTCCACAGGAAGGAAGCAACAGCCCTGAAAAGCAATACTAGGAAACCAACCCTTTGTATACATAAACAGGCTGAACCAAACCACACCCCAGCAACAAGTATATTTACAGCTATATCAAGCAGAAGTGACCAGAGGGAGAGCATTTTATGAATATCCTTTATTTACACAACTTAAGACATAGATCACTGTTCTAGAATGCCATGTCTTAGAAGAGTAAAAGAATACTTAAAGGAAAAGAATAAAGGGAGGAGGCCATAAACAGACTCCAGTAGCTCAAGGAGAACGGTCCAGCAAAGCCTGTCCTGGATTTAGAAACTGAAACCAGTTTGTAGTGCTTTGTAAAAGTATGCAGAGGGGACCATGTTGCTACTTCTGTCCAGAAAGTCACCAAACCCACAGCTTTTGTAGAATGGGCTGTAACCATGCCTGGATGTGGCTTACAGTACAACAGGCAACAGCATGAGACAACCACCTGGGAAAACACCGTTTTGACACTTATCTTTTGCTCTTACCTTCTTAAGAAAAAAACTGAAGTGTTTCCCAGAAGGTTTGAGTTTCATTTAGGTAGTATCTGAGCTGCCTGTGGACACACAGTGTGTGAAGCATTCTCTACCTCCCACCCTTGCTCTTAGGGACAGGAAAGGAGAGTGGGCGATTAACAGTCGGGCTTACAGTAAAATTCAACACAACTTTAAACAAGGATAGTGTTTGTTGTCAAAGAGGCAATGTTCTTACGAATAGACCGACTCACAAAAATATCTTGTAACTCAAATAGTCTCCCAGCAGATATCAGAGCAATGAGTACACAAGTCTTCCAAGAATCTCAACTCATCCTGATGAGATGTTTCAAATGGAGATAGCAAGCTTCTCAAATACAAAATTAAGATCTTAAGGAAGAGGCACATGTTTACTAGGTGGAAAATTATATAACAGCTCTTTCAAAAACTGTTCAACTTTAGCATGGTTAGAAAGAGAGTACCCAAGGGCAAACACACAGAAATGGCAAATACATGTACCTTAGAGGAATGCCCTTCAGCCGCTGGACAGTAACTCATACAAATAATCAAGAATCATGTGCAGCTGGGCCTGAAGAAGTTCCTGCTTCCAAACAGAAAATCTTTTCCACTTAACATTTAAAGGATTTTCTAGGAGAATGTTCGCTCACTTTTTTCAGTACCTGCTGTACACCCTCAAAAAAGTGTCTAGAAGGTATCAAAACTCTATCATCCAGGAAGTTAACCGAAGAGCTTTCAGACTGGGGTGCATCAAATTGTCCCAGTCTTCTGTGAGTAAATCCAGTCTGTGGGGAAGCTTGTGGAAATTACCCTTTGCCAAACTGAAAAGGGAGAAAGTACAGTTTTGTACCTACCATAAATGTAGATGTTCGAGTGTATACACTGCTGCAGTCATTACACTTGGGTTATCCTGCCGTCAGGCGGTTCCCCAGTCGGCCTGAGTTCCAAAATCTTGGTCTGGCGTCGTTTGCGGTCACCTCCTCCCTGACGTCAGTGCAACAGGGGTATACAAGATGCAGCCAACGCCACTTTCTTCAGTTTTTCTTACCCCAGATGTCAGGTACCTCTAAATAGATAGGCAATTCCAATTGCTAATAAAACATAGATAAGAAAAGCAAAAAACAACTTACAGCTACCAGCAAATACTCCCCATAGGTAGTAAGGGTAGAAGATATAGGTACGTACCAGCCAGTAAGAGGGGAAGGAGGGAGGGTAACTTGGACTGCAGCAATGTATTCACTCGAACATCTACATTTATGGTAGGTAAAAACTGTACTATGTTCATCGTGTTACATTGCTGCAGTCATTACACGTGGGTAGAATCCCAAAGCTGAGGAAGGGTGGCTGGTTCTATATGGCTTTAGGGGTGGCTATAAGGACCTGCAGCACTGCAGTGGTGAAGCCAGTTCTGAATTTAGAGTATAGAGGCAGATGGTAATGCTTGGTGAAGGTATGTACAGAACTCCAAGTTGATGCTTCCAAAATATCCTTGGTAGATACTCCCCTGAGGTAGGCAGTTGAAGTGGCCGTTGCCCTGGTGGAGTGAGATCTAATGCTGCTAGGTACAGGTTTTCCATGGTATGCGTAGCAGAAACGTATACAATGACCTATCCATTTTGAGATGGTCTGTTTTGAAATGGCTTTTCCCTGTGCTCCTGCAGCATATGCTACCAGTAATTGTTCAGATTTTCTGAAAACTTTGGTTTTATCCAAGTAGAAGCATAACTGCCTGTGAATGTCCAAAGAGTGCAGTAGGCTCTCCCCTTTATTCTGTGGTTTAGGATAAAAAGTTGGCAGATGAACAGCTTGGTTTAGAGCCACACTGGATACCACCTTTGGCATAAAAGTAGGGTTAGTTCTTAAAGACACCCTGTCCTGGTGGAAAATGAGGAAAGGTTCCACTGCCATTAGTGCCTGTAATTCTGAAACTCTTCGTGCTGATGTTAATGCCAGCAGCAGAGCAGTTTTCCAAGAGATATATTTCAATTCTGCTGTGTTGGCTGGCTCAAAAGGTGGTAAAGTTAGCTTCTCCAAAAGTAAGTTGAGGTCCCCAAGTTGGATTAGGTGCTCTACGGGGTGGGTCTTATGTTTTTAGCCACTCTGAGGTACTGTTTTAACAGAGGATTAGAGAAAATTGGTGGATCTGTGTTGTAATGAGCAGAGATGGCAGAGGCGTGGATCTTGATGGATGAAAAGGAGAGTCATTTGTCCAGCATCTCAGTTAAGTATTGTAGTACCTGAGGAATGTTTGGGACAAGAGGGTCAAGGCTGTGAGCATGGTTCCAGGCACAGAATCTCTTCCATTTATCCGAATAGGCTTTCCTGGTACTGGGCCTTCTGGCCTCCAGAATGACATCCATAACAGCTTTGGAGAGAGGCATTGCTTGCTTGACTAAGGAATCTTCCATGCAGCTAGGTTTAAGGTCTTTAGCTGCCTGTGTAGTATTTGTTTGTTGTGCTGAGTCAGCAGATGTGGGCTTTGAGGCAAAATCCAGGGTGGGTCTTGTGCTAAGCTCCTTAAGATTGGGTACCAGTGCTGGAGTGGCCAGTCTGGTGCAATCAGGAACATCTTTGACTCTTCCTGCCTGGATTTATGAGTACCTTTAGCAGGAGAGGTAGTGGTGGGAAAGCATATATTTGTAGGTTCTCCCAGCTGAATGAGAGGGCATCCACTTTCCATGCTTGTGGATGGTAACGCCTTGTGCAGAATTTTTGTAGCTGGCAGTTTATTGGGGATGCAAACAGATCTATGTCCGGGCTCCACCATTTCTGTGTTATCATTCTGAATATTTGTGGATTCAACTCCCATTCGTGGGGATCCATGATGTTTCTGCTTAAGTCGTCTGCCAGTGTGTTTTTGTCTCCTGGCAGGAATTGTGCTTGCAGATGAACTTGAAGGTTTATAGCTGTATTCCACAAGGTCATAGCTCGTCTGCATAGGGAGTAAGAGTGAGTGCCTCCCTGGCTTGTTTATGTACCACATAACTGTGTTGTCTGTCTTTAGTAGTAGTTGTCCTGGATGCAGCAGGTCCTTGAAAGCTATAAGCACATTTTGTACAGCTAGCATCTCTTTTAGATTGATGTGAAGATGCCTTTGTTCTGCGGGCCACGTGCCCTGAATACATATGCCTGCCATGTGTGCTCCCCAGGCATAATCCGATGTGTCTGTTGTCAGTGTTTGCCTGGCTGTGGGTTGTGTAAAAGGCTGTCCCTTGTTGAGGTGACAAGCTTGAGCCCACCATTGAAACTCCTGTTGAAGGCAAGGGATTAGTGGTATAACTGTTTCCAAACTTTGACAGTGTTGAGACCATACATTCTTTAGGTACCATTGTAGTTTCCTCATATGCAGTCTGGCATATGGAATTAGTAGTATGCAAGATGCCATGTAACCCAAGGCCTGCAGATTTTTTCTTGCAGGGAGTTGGGTATTTGTTGCCATCAATTGAAAGTACTGAGTCAGTTGTCCTTGTCTGGCTGGCGTGAGATAAGCCATCTGGGCCGTTGTTTTCAAGCTGGCACCCAGGAATATAATCTCTTGTGAGGGCACTAGTTTTGATTTCTTTTCGTTTACTGTGTACCTCAGGCAACTTAACTGTTTTACAAACGCCAGATGCTTTAGAAGAATGTCCTTGCTCTCTGCTTGAATCAGGTAGTCGTCCAGGTACGGATAAATTAGAATTCCTTTCTGTCTGCAAAATGCAATTACTGGTGCCAAGCACTTTGTGAAGATCCTGGGCGCAGTAGATAAGCCAAAGGGCAGTGCAGAGAATTGATAGTGCATTGAACCCGCTATGAATTTGAGGTATCTTCTGCAGTTTTGTCTGATAGTGACATGCAGGTATGCCTCTTTGAGGTCCAAAGTCAGGAGCCAAACTTTCTTGCCCAGCATGGGAAGAAGCTGCTGTAATGTCAACATTTTGAATTACGGAACATCCACGTAAGTGTTTAGAGATGAAAGATCCAGAATGGGCCTTCAGACCTTGTCCTTTCTGGGTACCAGAAAGAGTAGAGTAAAATCCTTGTCCTTGCTCCTGTGATGGTACCTTTTGAATAGCTCTCATATCCATGAGTGCTGTAATTTGTTTTTGAGCCTCTGCCCATTGATTTGGTGGCAGATTTGGCATTCGTTTTAACCTTGGCAGAGTGTTTAAGTGGAACCTGTAACCTTGAAATACAATGTTGAGAACCCATTTGTCTTTGGTGATCATTTGCCAATTGTGGTAGAAGTAGAGTGCCAGTTTTCCTCCCAAGGGGGCTGCCAATAAGGATTTGGTTTGGCAGCTGTAGTGGGAAGTCACTGGAGCTGTTTTTTATATGGTTGTGGCCTGTCTTCCCCCTTCTTTCTGGCCTGATGCAACCCATTGTCGAGGCCTGTAAGTACCTTGTGTTTGACCTCTACCTCTTGGACGTCTGTATCTTCCGCTTTGAGGTCTGTCTGTAATTGGAAAGGACCAATTCTTAGTTGGCCAGTTTCTGCTAAATCTAGGAGGCTGAACCTGTAAGAAATCCTTCACTGTTTGCATAGATTTTGCCTTATCCTCCATTTTCTTTAGTACCTCTTCTGCCTTAACTCCAAATAACACATCCTGCTGTAAAGGTGCATCCAATAATTTTGCTTTAACATGATCTGGTAACGCATGTTCTTCTAGCCAAGCATGTCTTCTAATGGCAGAGCCTGTAACTGCTGCTCTACAGGAGGCCTCTAGAGAATCAAAACCACATTGCAAAGTATGCTTTCCCACTTGTTCAGCTGCATGCAATAAACCCTGCATTTCTTTAAAATTAGGAGGATCTGATTCTGGAAGCATTTTTTTGTTTTAACAGAGTAAAAATTGCTGATATTTTAGCATGTGAAACTGGCAATTTAAGGCTCTCATTGCTAAAGTAGCAGACGTATATACTTTCTTTCCCCATCTGTCTAATGCTCTGGAATCTCTGTCAGAGGGAACTAGATTCTTGGCTGATGAGGCCTTAACTTCTTTGGGTCCCTGAAAAATAGTTTCAGGGTCAGCTACAGGGCTTTTATACATACATTTATGTGAGTCAGGGACTCTGTAGTATCTGTCAGGTTTAACAGGGGCTGGAGGTAAGGAATCAGGATTTAAGCTGGATTCAGTATACACATCATCCACAATATTATCCAACACTGGCGGAATAGCAAGGGGTCTGTGTTGAGGTAATAAAAGGAAGTCTCTGAGCCTTTTCTTGGAGTCTGAATAATCCTGGCCTTCCCAGTGGAAATGCTCCCTCATGGTATGTAGGGTTTCTCCAAAGGAGTAGTCCTCAGATGGAGAGGCTAAAGGAATTGATTCCTCAGCATCAGAATCTTCATAAGGGGGTAAGGAGTATCCTAGGTCTGAGGATAAATCAGAAGAGATGGACAACCAGGTCGGATGAGTCGTAGTCTGCATCCTGTCTAAGCCTTTTATCAGGAGGGGGATGGGACCCCCTGATCAGAGTGATTAGGTCTTCGGCCATTTTGAGCATTTGTTTCTTAGGCATGGAGGCCTGTCCTGGAGAATGCTGTATTTGTTTCTTTGACTTTAAAGGAGGCTTAGACTTAGCTGGGGGTTTAATGCTTAACTGAGTAGGTCTGAAGACACCCTCTGTAGCTGTGGCTTGCTCAGCTACTCGAGATCCCTCTGAAAGGTTAGTTTTGGTAGGCTGAAGAACTTGTGCGTCCGAAGACGCCAGCCATCTCCACGTGGGAGTCCGATGCGGCTTGTGGTTCTACAGAAGCGGTCGCCAGGGGCTGCGAAGGCACCTCGCTGAAAACCAGAGAACTGGCAACTGGCCTAGAAGAGGCTTTGTCGTCAGTTTTGGGCCCCGGATGCCTATCCTTGTCTCTGCGCTTTTTGTGTATTCTGGTCATCGGAAGTTCCGACGGCATGGCATAGTTGAATTTTCTACCAAAATAATTTCGGGCAAAATCAAACTGACGTTTAATAGTGCGCTTGTTAAACCTAGCACAAAACCGACAACCAGTGACGTCGTGGTCAGGGCCTAGGCATGGGATACAATAGGAATGGAAATCCTTATGAGGTATTTGCTTCCCACAAGAAATACAGTTATTAACTTTTACTGACATCGGTCTGAGGCAAGAAAAAGTTTCCCCAATGGGGTACTTAGCTTTGTAGAAGACTTTGATTCTGGATTCGGAATGAAAATCTCAGGAGACGGCCAACTGGCACTTGCGAATTGCTTTTGCTTCAAGCACCGCGCGGCAAGAAAGACTGAAGAAAATGGCGTCGGCTGCATCTTATATACCCCTGTTGCACTGACGCCAGGGAGGAGGCGACAGCAACCAATGCTGGACCAAGACTTTGGAACTCAGGCCGACTGGGGAACCGTCTGACAGCAGGATAACCCAAGTGTAATGACTGCAGCAGTGTAACACGATGAACATCCACTGTTGTCTTGGCCAAAAGGGAGTCATCACCACAATTTTTGAAGAGTTCTTCTGAATGTTTACAAGAACTCTAAAAATAGGTGAAAAGAGTGGAAAGCTGTACAGAAAATTCCTGTCCACGGGAATAAGAAAGCATCCATCTTCCAGGCCTGGTTGCATGGAATCCTGGAACAGAATTTCTTTAGTGGCTGGCTATTAAAGAAGGTAAACAGATATACTTGAAGTGTTTCCTATAGCTGGATCAATTCTTCAAAGACCTGAGGATGAAGTTTCCATGGGGGGGGGGGGCCTGTCCTGATCCTGCTGAGCTTGTCTGCAATTAAGTTTTACTCTGACAGAATGTATGAAGCCTGAAGAGTCATACTAAGCCAAGTTCCTATCTTACAAGCTATTACAGCAAGTCTCCAACAGGGTAAGATCTAGACTGACTGGAGAAACTTAGGAAAAAACTGTTGAAACAGGTTTACTTGGTCTGGAGGAAGAAAGGTTCATCCCAAGGTACATTCCAGTAAACATCATAGGAAAATCATTCTCTGAAAACATTTGAGGGAAGACTTTTGAAAGTTTATTTGAAAACCCAGACCAGGGTTGCCAGACATCCCTATTTGGGCGGGACTGTCCCGAGATCAGCAGCATGATCCCGAGTCCCTCCCTGCCAGTTTAAATCCCGGCCAGCCTCCGCTTTGTGTTTTTTTTTTTTTTTTTTTTTGATTGTCCCGTATACCTGGCATACGGGCCAATCAAAAATTGCTAAACATGGAGCTTCTTGTGTTCCGCATTAAACACGAGAAGCTCTGTGTTTAGCGATTTTTGATTGGCCCATATGCTATGATTGGGCCAATCAAAAATCACTAAACACGGAGCTACTTGTGTTGAATGCTGAACTGCAATGCATTAAACACGAGAAGCTTCGTGTTTAGTGCAGAGCTACTGAGTTCTTTAATGTGGAACTCTGTTCCGCATTCCTTTTTTTTTTTTTTTTTTTGGTCTTCAGTTGCCGAAGAGACCTTATTTTTTTTTTTTTTGTCCCTACCTGGGGGGCTGGAAATCTGGCAACCCTGACCCAGACTGACAAGTTTATGAACAGCTGCTAACTCTTGACAGCTGCAGAAAGTCTCTGCAATAAGACAAAAGACAAAATATGGAGAAATGTGAATGTCTAGAAGTCTGCAGTAAGCAATGACTGCAGCTAGGCATTTTGTGAATATCCTCGGTGCAGTCCAAAGGATAAAACAGAGAACTGAGAATGACACAGCAAATCTCAGAAATGCCTGAAATATTCAGCAACAGGAATGTGATGAAAGGCGTCTTAGATCCAGCTTTACCATGAAAGCTTGGGAGGGGGTAAGGGATGGGGCATTGTTAAAGGAACAAGACACTGATAAGAACATCTTAAACTTCAGTATCTTGTCCGAAAAAGATCTAGCACAAGCCTCCAGAATGCTTTTGGTTTGGGAATGGAAAATTCTTTAATGAAAATATTTGCCAAGAGGTTTGAGAGAAGCATCTACTATGTTAATGTGTTTATCTCACAGACATTAGGTACAGAGCTTGAGTCTCACCTTTGGGAAAATGGCTTGGCTTAAAATGGCCCAGAAGTACACCCAGCCTAGTATTCACCTATGACACCCTGAGATAGCATGTGGTGCAGGATGGGAGGAAAAGCAGTAGACTAGTTCCCTAGGCAAGAGGGAATCCCCTGGAAAGGGAAAGATTCCCATTGCCAAGTGAACCCCTCCTGACTTACCTTCAGAACCCAACTGTCTGAAATAATTTGATGCTTTAAGGGAAGCTGAAGACTTGGACACGATACAGTTGCCAGGGTGTGGGGTGCTGTATGGGGAAATAGTCATGTTGACTGGAAGGACGATCTTGGATTTTTAGAGGCTTTTCCTTTTTGGGGAGGCAACCATTCCATTACTTTTTAAAAATGGTTTTCAACTCCTTGCTGCTAAAACTGCTTACTGGCAAAGGGAGCTCAGCAAAAAGGGAAATTAATATTTGTCCGAAAAAGGAGGGTTGAAAAATCTGAGACACTTCTTACGCATCTCATTTGCAAAAAGGCCAAAAATAATCTCTATCTAAAAGAATTTAAAATCCCAGTTTTAAGGTCATAAGGGGGATTTAGAGAACAAAGCCAAAGCTCTGAAAGAGTCAAAAGCATAATACGCAAGCACATGTTAAAATATACTAAGTCACCTGTGAAACAGCCATGTCAGAAGCATCTGATGAGTTCATTACCTCAGAAGGAAGGCAAGTTAACCATTGGCTTTTAGCATATTCGCAAATGTAAAATGAGTTTGCCAGTTTAAAATTCTGAAAGTACTAGACAAGTACATTTTCTTTCCCAACTCATCCATGGATTTCTTATCCTTATCAGTGGCAATAGGTTTAGCAGCCACAACCTGCTTGGCAAAAGCAAATTTGAATAGAGAAATCACTGTTTGGTCTGCTTTCAGGATTTGCAAACAGGTACTTTGTGTCTGGGGTACCTTATATAACCTGTCAGACTTCTTGGGAGCAGGAGGCTGACTGTCAGGTGAGTGAGTAGTAGTGAGAAAAACATTCTGTAAAGCTGACAAGACTTCAGGAATAGCTGCAGCTTTAGGTATCTAACAAATAATAATGCATTTTTCTCTGCCAAAGGAATATCATTTTGATCCTCCTGAAAAAGCTCTTGTCTTAAAGCATCAGTAAATGTAATCTCTTCAGCAGGAAAATCTGAAGTCATGTTCTTCAGAATCCGATAACACAGTGAGAGGAATTTCCAGAAGTACAACCATCCATGTCTGCCCCTATGACTGAAATTCTAAGACAGAAAAAGAAGCAACTCGCTCTCTTTGCCTGAACAAGCACGTAAAAAAAATACAAAAAAAAAAGGCAGTAGTAAGTTCCTTGGCAAATCCCAATAAGTCTGCCCTGTCCATAGAAAACAAATACAGGAGACTAGAAACGTTTCTAACCAAGTATATTTTCTCTGACAAAAGACCAACTCTTACTTGCATTGTGTTCCCAGGTTCAACATTCCCCATTCTGGTCAAGTGAAGACCCTTCCCCCACCCCTTACCCTAAGAGTGACAAAAGTGTATCCCCCTCCTGCCCACTGAGGGCATCCCTATGACTGCAGTGGATGTGGTTATCCCCTGGCCTTTGAAGGTTAAAAAGGCTATACCAAGAGGACAGGGAGAAAAATATGGGAGCTCTGAAGAACAAGTGATCTTAGCACAGTAACTTCCCACTGGCTGAGTCAGAATAGGAGCCAGCTCAACATCCATAGACTCCTTAACTTTCTTTCGGCACACCAGGTAAGGTACGATTACACAGACCGAAGATCGCTCCATAGGTAAGCAGAGCAAGTGTCAAAGGTGGGTAACATGGCCTGGATGGGTCAGTAAAGTGAAATACATTTTTTAAAAGTAAAGGTTATGTCTTACCATAACTTGGCATCTGTGTTGTCTTCCTTCATTCATCCTCTACGATAGGGTCTCAGATCTGACCTTCGGATCTGTCTCGGCTACATTTCACAGACTTGGAACTGACTCTCAAGCTCCTCCTCATACTCAATGCCTAGCATCCACCCAACTACCTCAGATGGAGTTTGCCAATTCCAAACATCCAGCAGTCATACATCAAAGATTGGCATAAGAGACATAGATATAGGACATAATAGTACCTGTATCATCTAAGTTCTTCAAGAAACAAAGAAAGGGAGTGGTTGGGTGGGAAAGTGAGGATGAATGAAGGAAGACCACCTTTAAATCTGACAGTCTTCTTAATTCCTCCTCACAACATGATCAGTGACCCCAGATACGTAAAGACTGGGTGGCCCTCATGGAAGGATATGCCAAAGTACCACTGAGCCAAAGGAGGCCCTATTCCTGGAAATAACATCCAACTTGTAATGCAATACAAAAGTGTGATTATTAGAACATGAAGCTGCCGCACAAATGTCAACAATTAAGTTCTGGAATAGAAGGCTGAGAAAGTAGTCATAGCTCTGGTGGAATGTGCCCTAGGAGGTTTAGGTAATTCCAATCCTTTGGATGAATAAATGATCGAAACTGAGTCGGAAATCCATTTTGCCAAGGTAACGTTTGACACCACTTGTCCAAGTCTATTGGAGGAGAAGGCTACAAAAAGCTGATCAGATGTCCTGTGTTGTTTGATCCTGTGTAGGTAAAAATGCAACTTTCTATGAACATGCAAAGATGAACATACTCCCCTTTGTTAGAAAAATTGGGAAAGAACACTGGCAAGTGGATGGATTGATTTATATTGTTCTCAGAAGCTACAATGTGCATAAAAGATGGGTTAATGCATAAAGACACTATCTTTATGAAACAGAATATAAAGAGGTTTAGAAGATAAGGATTGTAGTTCAGAAATGTTCTTAACAGAAGTTACAGCCACCAAAATGGCGGTCTTACATGACAGAAATTTCATGTCACAAGTAGTTGCCAGTTCAAAGGGTCCCTGCATCAAAGCCTGCATCACTGAGTCCCATGGGGGAGCTGGATCC
Organism: Protopterus annectens; assembly: GCF_019279795.1. NCBI lineage: Eukaryota > Metazoa > Chordata > Ceratodontiformes > Protopteridae > Protopterus > Protopterus annectens. Next base: position 1,588,951,675 of record NC_056733.1, read on the forward strand.
TTAACTGGTGGGCCTTAATGAAAAGGCACCTTTCATGAAGGATCTGCAAAGTTTAAAGGAGAGCAAAGAACATGATTGAGTTGCTGTATGGAAAATGGAAAGAACAGCAAACTGCAACTTGATAGTGGAGAAACTAGCACCTTTGGTGAAAAGGGTACTAAGAAACAGTAACACATCTTAAACAGATGCTGAAAAAGGGTCAGTGCGTTCCTGCTTGTGGCCCAAATAACAAATCTCTTCCACTTGCTGTTGCATACTTTTTTAGTGGAAGCCTTTTGCAAGGCCAAAATAATTTTTCAGATCGGGGGAATTAAGCCTGGACTGTCTTACTGGGGTTGGAAGTCAAGTGGTCAATTTCAGGGTTCAGATGTTTCATCCCTGACGGGTGAGAAAGTAGGCCCTGACTTTGATCCAGAATCCAAGGAGGATATTTCAGATGAGACCACAGAAATGGGAACTACACCTATCGAGGCCAGAATGGGGCAGCGAAGATGACTGAGCTCTTCAACCTGCTTGCCGTCTGAAGGAATATCTGGGGATGAGCAGAAGAGGAGGGTAAGCATACAGGAGACCCAGGGGCCAATCGTGGACAAATGCATGCCTAGGTGACTCCACCGGAGGGGGGATCACAGCAAAGAACTTTCTGCACTTGTTGCTGAGGGGAGAGGCAAAGAGATCGCAGCAAGGTTGACCCCAACTGCTGAAGATTATGTTCGCTACTGACTGGTTGAGGGATCACTTGTGCGGAATAAGGAGCGATCTGCTGAGTCTGTCCCCCAGACCTTTGTTTTTCCCCGGCATATGTGTTGCAATTAGAAGGTGGTCTGAAGAGACTACTCACTCCCACACTCTTATGGCCTCCCTGCTTGTTGATGTACCAGACAACATACATAGTATACACCACAGTAGTCAACAAGAGAAGAATATCCTGAAAGGTATGCAACATTAGTAAGACTGCTCTCATTTCCAGGACACTGGCATGCGACCTGGACTCAAAGGGTGACCACATGCCTTGGACCATTCTTCTCATTGTAATGCTCTCCCCACCTGAAATGGGAAGCATCCATGGTCACAGTGGCTATCGTGGGGGGGGGTGTTTAAAAACAGTCTGTCTAGAATAACATTGTCTGACTGGCTCCACCAACTGATGTGATGCCTGCAGATGGGAGTCAATTTTATGTGAAGGGAGAAGGGCTGAGACAGAATGGACCATGGAGTGACTAGTATCTACTGTAGAAGCCGCATGAAAAACTTGGCTAGGGTAACTAACAGACTCACTGAAGACATGGACCCCAGAACCCGCAGAATCAATCGGGCCTTGGAGGGATTGTGAACCTAACAATTGCTGAACCCGATTCCTCAGAGTGGCTACTCCTTGTGAAGGAAGAGAAGCTATCTGATCCCTCATACTGAGCTGCATACCTATGAATTCTAGGCTCTGACTGGAGTAAGGTCGGACTTCATTTTACAGTGATGCCCAGGGAGTACAATAACTGGAGTAAGTAGTCCCTGGCTTGAAGTAGCCAAAGCCTCGTGGGAGCGGGTCAGGAGCCAATCATCTAAATATGCAAACACTTGGAATCCCCCAAGTCTCAAGTGAGCAGCTACCACTGCCATGCATTTGGTGAAAAACCGGGGGGGGGGGGGGGTGATGAGCCCAAACGGCATTGCTATGAATTGGCAGTGACTGGCTTCCAGCCAGCAGCACAGGTATCTTCTGGAGCACCTGTCTACTTTGATGGGATAGTACGCATCATCAAGATCTACCAAGCACAACCAGTCTTCCTTGTGCAACAGCAGTAGAATGGACTGAAACCTAACTATTCAGAAATTGACTTCTTTATGTATTCATTTAACTTGCTCAGATCCAGGACGGGTCTTGGGTCCCCTGTCTTTTTCGGCACCAAAAAGAAGAGGGAGTAGGCTCTGAATCCTGAGTGTTCAGCTGGGATCTCCTGGATGACTCTCTTGCAACAGCAGTTGGATTTCCTGTGCTGCCTGATCTCATTGACTTGGTGGCACATTGGGAAGGCTTTTGGAGTTTGGGGGAAGCAGGGAAAATAATGACCTCTAGATATTAAGCTTAGCACCCAACAGTTTGCATCAACTGAGTCCGGGCTTCAGGGTGCAAAGCTAGTCGTCCCCCAACTGCCTGCAGAGACTAACCGTCGGGCATCACTTCAGGAACGCTGGTAGGGCTCATTAGGAGGGGGGTTCCCAAAAGCCCTGATTTTGCGCACCTCCTCTGCCTCTAGGATGATGTCTACAACCCTACCCCCTTTGCCTCTACAGGAGGGTTCTCAACGTGGGTCCTGGAAAGACCCTTGGGACTTGCAGAACCACATTTTCTTTCCCCATGCTGGTTCCTGGAGAAGGACCTCTGGGGGGTAGAAAACTTGATTCCAACAGCAGAAAAGGTCTTCCCATCCTTCTTGCTGCAGGTAAGTGTATCTCTGACTGAAAGCCCAAAAAGAGAGAAGCCATCATAAGATGCACTGACAAAGCACCTTAAAGGGCTCCACAAAAATCACATAGCCTCATCAAGGCATTTCTTCTTAAGGAGAGTCCTGAGCCAGCTGCTGGTGAGGCACCCTCTGTGGTATGAGAGATTAACCTCATCGATGAGCTGGCGATAGACAAAAGAGTGGTCAGCTTGGGAGAAACTTTCTTAAATTCTTTCGCAGGCATGGATTCAGAGAGAAGCTTACAGTTCTTTGTACAGGTCCCTCTGCAGCCAAGTAAAATGAGCTAGATAGTTTCATGACCTCGGCGCAAAGGTTGCAGATGCATAAACAAGCTTCCCAAATATGTCCAGTGCTCTAGTCTCCCTGTTAGGTGGATGGACATTGGCAGTTTCTTCCACCAACTCTTTCTTGGTGGCCACTGCCACCATGATAAACTACCGGATTCTTACTCCAGTGTTTTTTGTCTGCAGGGGGCACTAGAAATTGACTGGGCTGCTTGAGTATGGGCTTGATGGTGTCCGGTTCCTTCCATGCCTGGTGAGACACTAAATCCACCAGGTGATCTACTGGGGGGCAGTCACACAGGATGTAGATAGTACAGTTGTGTACCTACCGTAAATGTAGATGTTCCAGTGTATTCACTGTTGCAGTCATTACACTTGGGATATCCTGCTGGCAGGCGACCCCATAGTCGGCCCGAGTTCCAAAGTCTTGATCCGGCGTCGGTTGCTGTCACCTCTTCCCTGACGTCAGTGCGCCAGGGGTATAAAAGATGCAACCAACGCCATTTTCTTCAGTTTTTCTTGCCCCAGATGTCAGGTGCCCCCAGATATGAAGGCTGTAAAGATAAAAATATGCCAAACAACCATGCATATATCACTAAAAACATGTTCTTCTAAAAGCAAATACACCACATAGGTTGCATAGAGTTGAGAAGTACAGAATAGTCTCAGCAAAGAGGGGGATGGTGGGAGGGTAACCAGGACTGCAACAGTGAATACACTCGAACATCTACATTTATGGTAGGTACACAACTGTACTATGTTCATCGTGTTTCACTGTTGCAGTCATTACACTTGGGTAGAATCCCAAAGCTGAGGTAGGTTGGCTGGGTCTAGATTGGATTTGGCAAGGCTAACAAGCCCTGCAGAACTGCAGTGGCAAAGCCTGCTTTGCATTTGGAGTAGAGAGGTAGGTGGTACTGCTTGGTGAAAGTGTGCGCCGAGCTCCAGGTTGCAGCTTCTAATATGTCTTTGGTTGGTACCCCTCTGAGGAAAGCTGCTGAAGTGGCTGCTGCTCTGGTAGAATGAGGCCTAATGCCCTTAGGCACAGATTTGCCATGTTGTGCATAACAGAAGCGGATGCAGTGTCCTATCCATTTGGGGATTGTCTGCTTTGTAATAGGCTTTCTTTGTGATCCTGCAGCATATGCTACAAACAGTTGCTCAGTTTTTCTGAAAGCTTTTCTTTTGTCCAAGTAAAATCGTAGCTGCCTGTGTATATCCAAAGAGTGCAGAAGTCTTTCCCCTTTATTCTGGGGATTTGGGTAGAAAGTAGGCAAATGAATAGTTTGGTTTAAGGCCACATTGGAGACCACTTTTGGCATGAATGTTGGGTTCGTCCTTAGAGAAACCCTGTCCTGGTGAAAAATTAGGAAAGGTTCCACAGCCATCAATGCCTGTAACTCTGAAACTCTTCTTGCTGAGGTTACTGCTAGGAGCAGAGCAGTTTTCCATGACAAGAATTTTACATCAGCTGTGCTGGCTGGCTCAAAAGGAGGTAGTGTTAGTTTTTCTAAAACAAAATTGAGGTCCCAAGTAGGTACTGGTGCTCTCCTATGGGGTCTTATATTCTTTGCCCCTCTGAGGTACTGTCGTAGTAGAGGATGTGAATAAATAGGAGGATCCGTATTGTAATGAGCTGAAATGGCAGAGGCATGGATTTTAATATTAAAGAAAAAGATAGGCCTTTGTCCAACATCTCAGTCAGGTATTGTAAAATCTGAGGTATATTAGGGACTAGTGGGTCGAGCCCTTGTGCCTGGTTCCAAGCACAAAATCTCTTCCATTTTTCCGCATAAGGTTTCCTAGTGCTGGGTCTCCTGGCTTAAAAAATTACATCCATAACAGCTTTAGAGAGAGGTGCAGTCTGAGTGGCTACATTATCTGCCATGCTGCAGGGTTTAAGGTTTTGAGTTGACTGTGCAGAATCTAATTGTTTTGCTGTGTCAGAAGATGAGGGATTTGAGGTAGAGGCCAAGGCGGGCCTTGGGACAAACTCTTTAGGATTGGGTACCAGTGCTGGCGTGGCCAGTCTGGTGCAATCAGGATCATTTTTGGCCTCTCGTCTGACTTTTAGAAGCACCTTTGTGAGAAGAGGCATCGGAGGGAAGGTATAGACTGTCAGGTTTTTCCAGTTGACAGAGCATCCACTTTCCATGCTTGAGAGTGATAAGTCCTTGTGCAAATTTTCTGTAATTGGTAATTGTGAGAGGAGGCAAAAAGATCTATGTCTGGGCGACCCCATTCTCTTGTTATCATGTTGAACACTTGTGGATTTAGCTTCCATTCATGAGGATCCATGAGATTTATGCTTAGTTTGTCTGCCAGTGTATTTTTTGTTCCTGGCAAGAATTGTGCTTGCAGATGTACCTGGCAAGTCAGTGCTGTGTTCCACAAAGTCATGGCTTGTCTGCATAGGGGGTAGGAATGTGTGCCCCCTTGCTTATGTACCACATAACTGTGGTATTGTCCGTCTATTAATAATTGTCCTGGATGTATTAGGTCCTTGAAGGCTGTCAGGGCATTCAGTACAGCTGGCATCTCTTTTTGATTGATGTGAAGATGCATTTGTTCCTTGGGCAACGTGCCCTAAATACATTTTCCTGCCATATGTGCTCCCCAGGCGTAATCCGATGCATCCGTTGTTATTGTCTGCCTGGCTGTAGGTACGGTGAAAGGCTGTCCCTTGTTGTGGTGACAGGCCTGGGACCACCATCGAAACTCCTGTTGTAGGCAGGGAATCAAGGTTATGATTGTCTCTAGGCTGTGACGATGCTAAGTCCAAACAATTTTTAGATACCATTGTAGTTTCCTCATATGCAGTTTGGCATATGGAATTAGTAGAATGCAAGATGCCATGAAACCCAGGGCCTGCAGAATGTTTCTTGCAGGGAGCTGGGTCTTTGTTGCCATCATTTGAAAGTAATGAGTCAGTTGCCTTTGTTCGTCTGGCATGAGATAAGCCATCTGGGTAGTTGTATTTAAGCTTGCAACCAGGAATATTATCTTTTGAGAGGGCACTAGTTTTGATTTATTTTCGTTTACTGTGTACCCTAGGCAAATTAGTAATCTTTTTACGAACTCCAGGTGCTTTAGAAGAATGTCCTTGCTCTCTGCTTGAATAAGGCAGTCCAAGTAGGGATATATTTGAATTCCTTTTTGTCTGCAAAATGCAATTACTGGTGCCAGGCATTTTGTGAAGACCCTGGGCGCAGTAGATAAGCCAAAGGGCAGTGCAGAGAATTGGTAATGCAATCAGCCTGCTATAAATCTGAGGTATCTTCTGCATGATTGTCTGATTGGGACAGGCAGGTATGCCTCTGAGATCCAAAGTAACTAGCTAAGCCTCTTTGCCCAGCATGGGCAAGAGTTGTTGTAGTGTTAACATTTTGAATTTTGGAACATCCAGGAAAGTATTTAGGATTGACAAGTCCAGTATTGGTCTCCATGCTTTGTCCTTTCTGGGTACTAGGAAAAGTCATGAGTAAAAACCTTGGCCCTGTACTTCTTGTGGAACATTTTGAATAGCTCCCATAACCATAAGAGCTGCAATCTGTTTTTGTGTCTCTGTCCATTGGTTTTGTGGCAGGTTTGGCATACCTTTTGGTTTTGGAAGCATGTGGAAGTGGAACCTGTACCCTTGAAAAACTATATTCAACACCCATTGGTCTTGGGTGATCATGTGCATATTTTTTGAGAAAGTGCTAGCTTTCCCCCTAGGGGTGCTGTCAACTGATAAGAGCTTGGCATTTGGAGAGGGAAGTCATTGTAACTGTTTCCTATAAGGTTGTGATTTGTCTTCTCCTCCTTTGGGGGCTGAAGCACCCCATTGTTTAGGTCTGTAAGAGCCTTGGGGCTGAGATCTGCCTCATGGGCATCTGTATCTGCCTCTTTGTGGCCTGTCTGACACTGGAAAGGACCAATTTTCTGAAGGCCAGTTCCTGCTAAATCTAGGTGGCTGAAACTGTAAGAAATCTTACACAGTTTGCATTGACTTTGCTTTATCCTCCATTTTCTTTAAAACCTCTTCTGCCTTAACACCAAACAAAGTATCATGCTGTAGTGGAGCATGCAATAATTTCATTTTAACATGGTCAGGTAAACTTTGTTATTTCAGCCAAGCATGTCTTCGAATAACTGAGCCTGTAACTGTGGCTCTACAAGAAGCCTCTAATGAATCAAAACCACACTGCAGAGTATACTTTCCCACTTGTTCAACTGCATGCAATAAATCCTGCATTTCTTTACTGTCAGGACTTTCTGTATTTGAAACCATTTTCTGTTTTAACAATGACATGAGGTACTGCTGATATTTAAGCATGTGAAACTGTTAGTTTAAAGCTCTTACAGCTAAAGCAGCAGAAGTGTAAACTTTTTTCCCCCATCAGTCCAGAGCTCTGAAATCCCTATCTGAGGGGACAGGATTTTTGGCAGTGGAAGCTTTAACACCTTTTGGGCCCTGCAAAATAGTTTCTGGGTCCGCATCTGGGTTTCTGTAAAGAAATGTATGAGAGTCAGGGACCCTGTAGTACCTGTCTGGCTTTACTGGTGCAGGGGGTAAAGAATCTGGAGACGGACTGGATTCAGAGAAAACATCATCAACAATATCAAGCACAGGGGGGATAACCAGGGGCCTGTGCTGAGGCAGTAGAAGGAAATCTCTTAGCCTTTTCTTGGATTCTGAGTAATCCTGGCTCTCCCAATGAAAATGCTCCCTCATGGTGTGCAGGGTTTCCCCAAAAGAGTAATCCTCAGGCGGTGAGGCAGAAGGAATGGACTCTTCAGCATCAGAGTCCTCATAGGGAGGGAGAGAATAGCCCTGGTCAGAAGAATAATCAGAAGAAATGGAAACCTGATCAGAGGAATCATAATCAGTGTCTTACCTAGGCCTTTTGTCATGAGGGGGGATGGGAGCCCCTGATTAAAGTAATAAGGTCTTCGGCCATTTTAAGCATCTGCTTCTTAAGCATGGATGACTGTTCTGGAGAATGCTGCACTTGTTTCTTTGTCTTTAATGGTGTTTTTGACTTTGCCTTTGCTGCTGTAGTAGCTTTAATTGTAAGCTGTGAAGGTCTGAAACCACCCTCAGAAGCCGGTGCCTGCTCAGCGGCTCCGGACCCATCTGAGGGTATATTTTCCGTAGGCCCAATACCTTGAGTTTCCACAGGCCTCGGTGTCTCCACGTGGCTGTTGGTTGCGGTCTGTGGCTCTGAGGTAGCGGGTGCCAGGGGCTGCGAAAGCGCCTCACTGAGAACTGGCAAATGGCCTAGAAGAGGCTTCGTCGTCGGTTTTGGACCTTGGATGCCAGTCTTTTTCTTTGTGTCTGCGTTTTTTTATACATTCCAGTCGGTTGTTCCGACGGCATTATGTAATTAAATCTTCATCCAAAATAATGTAAAGGAAAATCAAACGGACGTTTAATAGTGCGTTTATTAAATCTAGCACAAAACCGACAACTAGTGACGTCATGGTCAGGGCCTAGGCAAGGAATGCAGTAAGAGTGAAAGTCCTTATGAGGTATTTGCTTCCCACAAGAAATACAATTATTAACTTTTACAGACAAGAAAAATTTTCCCCAACGGGGTACTTAGCTTTATTGAAGACTTCGGTTCTGAAATTCAACTTTGAAAATCTCAGGAGTTGGCTGACCGGCACTTGCGAACTGCTTATGCTTTGGGCACCGCGCGGCAAGAAAGACTGAAGAAAATGGCGTCGGTTGCATCTTTTATACCCCTGGCGTACTGACGTCAGGGAAGAGGCTACAGCAACCGACGCCGGACCAAGACTTTAGAACTTGGGCCGACTACGGGTCACCTGCCAGCAGGATAACCCAAGTGTAATGACTGCAACAGTGAAACACGATGAACATAGGCCTGTCCCCGAATGCCTCCAAGAGAACAGACTCCTCAGAGGAATGGAGGTTGGGCAGACCACCCAACTCTCTGCTTCAGGATCTCTAATATGTCTCCAAAGGAGACATCTTCAGGTGGGGGTCAGGGGGATTCCTTCCCACTCATCGAAGTCAGTATCCTCAGTTAAAGACTCCATAGGGGAGTCCACGTGCCTCCTTTTGCATGTCTTCTTCAGTGGAACTTCCTCAGCTAGGTATTCTGGGGAAGTACTGGAAGAAGGGGATCCCCCTCCTAAAAGTACAGCTGTGTACACTTACCATAAATGTAGATGTTAGTGTGTATTCAGTGTTGCAGTCATCACCTGCGGGTTATCCCTGCTGTGGTAGCCCTTGGTCAGCCCGAATACCAGAGTCAATGTTTTTGTGCGCCGGACAATGTCGCCTGTAGTCTGACATCAGGTCATCAGTGCTATAAAGCAAAGCAGTCGGGTTTACTATCATATACCCGAAATGTACTCGGTCGACTGTTCACATGGTCGACTGAGATTATGCATAATTCACAATGTCGAACACCGGAATTGCTGAAATACATGTCGACTGCTACCTAGGGATGGGTTTTAACATGGGTCGAGATAGGGGCAGATGTGCATTTCGGCAATATCAGTGTTTGACATTGCCTACTGTCGACACTCCGATTTTCAAACGAAGTGAAGTCGACCAACTTCACTTCGAATAAATGATAGTAAACCAGGCAGCCGACATCATTACATCAGTTTTTCTTGCCCTAACTTGTCAGAAGCATAAAGGAAGAGAGAGAAGTGGTTCTGGTGGCTAAAAGCCTCCTTCATAAGCTTGTGTCCCCCTAGGGAAAGATGTTAAATGGGGGATGGAGGGAGGAAAACCAAGACTGCAACAGTGAATACACTCAAACATCTACATTTATGTAAATGTACATAACTATACTATGTTCTTCGTGTTTCACTGTTGCAGTCATCACCTGTGGGAGGATTCCCAAAGCAGAGGAAAAGGGTGGAAGGATAGGTTGAGTCAAAGGGTATGGGTCAGGAGGCCCTGCTGAACTGCAGAGGCAAACCCTGCCCTAGACTTAGAAAAGAGAGGTAGTTGGTACTGCTAAGTAAAGGTATGGACAGAAGTCCAGTTGGCCGCTTCTAAGATGTCCCTGGTAGGTACTCCTCTGAGGAAGCCAGTGGAAGTGGAGATTGCCCTAGTGGAGTGGGTATAGATAGACTTAGGGATGGGTTTCCCATGTAGTCTGCAGCAAAAATGGATACAGTGTGAAACCCATTTGGAAATGGTTTGTTTGAAGACGGGCTTCCCCTCTGCCCTTGGGGCAAAGCTTACAAGAAGCTGGTCTGTTTTTCTGAATGGCTTAGTATGGTCCAGATAGTATCTGAGCTGTCTGTGCACGTCGAGTGTAGAATTCTTTCCCCCTTTTGAGGGCTGGGAAAGAAGGTGGGAAGGTGTATGGCCTGGTTAAAGGTCACATCAGATATCTTCGGCATAAAGGAGGGGTTAGTCCTCAGGGAGACACTGTCTGCATGGAAAATTATGAAGGGCTCAACAGCCATGAGAGCTTGAAGTTCGGAGACCCTTCTGGCTGAGGTGATAGCTAGTAGGAAGACAGTCTTCCATGACAGGTATTTCAATTCTGTTGAAGCGGCAGGTTGAAAAGGAGGTAAGGTTAGTTTCTCTAATACAACTTGAGGTCCCAGGATTGCATCGGAGGCCTGATATTAGAAGCCCCTCTGAGGATTTGCTTAATGAAAGGATGAGAGAAGAGGGGTGGGTCTGAATCATAATGGGAAGAAATGGCAGAGGCACTGATTTTAATAGAGGAGAAAAAGAGGCCACTACTGAGCAACTCTGCTAGGCAATCCAGGATGAGAGGGATGGAAGGTTGGGAGGTACTGCCTCCTTTTCACTGTTTCCAGGAGCAGAATCTTTTCCATTTTCCTGCATATGACTTTCTTGTGCTGGGCCTTCTGGCTTCTGTGATGTCCAGGACTCGTTTGCTTAACAGGGACTCCTTGTTAGTTTTTAGTGTATAAGCCATGCTGAAAGTTTGAGAGTCTGTAGGTCTGGGTGCAGTACCTTCCCCCCTCTCCTGGGTCAAGAGGTCTGACATTAGGGGAAGCAGCAGCTTTGGGGGTTGTAAGGTTAGACCGAGTTATAAGGGGTACCAATGCTGTCTGGGCCAATTTGGAGCAATGAGGATGGCCTTTGGTCTCTCCTCTCTCATTCTGATCAGAACCTTGGGAATAAGGAGGGTATGTATACACAAAGAGGGAGCTCCAGGGGGAAGGTCAAGGCATCCACCTTCCATGCTAGGAGGTGATACTCCATGGTACAGGAACTTATGAAGCTGGTGGTTGAGGTGCAAGGCAAAGAGGTCCACTTCTGGGGTCCACCACTCCTGGGTGATTTGCAGAAAGATTTTTCTGTGGAGCTGCCATTCATGGGGGTCCTTTTAAGTTTCTGCTTAGGTGGTCCGCCAGTGTGTTGTTGATCCCTGGAAAGTATTGGGCAATTAGGTGTAGCCCCATGGAGGTGGCTGTAAGCCAGAGACTCATGCCCAACCTGCACAGGGGGTAAGATTTGGTGCCCCCCGCTTGCTGATGTACCCCACATTACTGTGGTGTCATCTGTTTTTATAAGGACCACCCCCTGGCCTGAGACAGGGTTGGAGGGAAGTCAGAGCCTTTTGTACTGCCATAATTTCTTTCTTGGGTATGTGCAAGTGAAATTGCTGGGCATTCCAAAGGCCTTGGGTACACCTGCCTGCTAGGTTAGCACCCCAAGCAATGTCTGAGGCGTCGGTGGTGATGGTCTGGCCCGAAGGTTGGAGGGTGAAGGGAAGACCCTTGTTCATGGCACAGGCCTCTGCCCACCAGAGAATTCGGTCCTTATACAAGGGATCAGAGGGAGAGTGGTCTCTAGGGGCTGAGAGTGCTGACACCAAAGGTTCTTTTAAGTACCACTGAAGTTCTCATGTGAAGCCTGGTGAGAGGGATGAAAAGGATGCAAGATGCCATGTATCCCAGGAGGCAGAAGGGATGGAGCCCTCTGCATCTGAATCCTCAAACAGCTAAGGGATGTTGTTTCTTTTCAAAAGCAGAATAATCAGATTCCACAGACTCTTGGTCTGTCATAATTTCTGGAGAAGGATGCCTTTTCCTTTTTGGAGTGGGGGTCTGAGTACCTCGGATAAGGAAGACGAGATCCTCTGCCATTTTAAGCATTTGAGCTTGGGGTGGGGGAACAGTAGCAAGATGGCGGCTAGAAGCAGATTTCCTAGGAGTGGCCTGGCTTCTAGGCCTGAGAGAATCTGTTGGCCTCGGAGAAGCGGTAGTAGGATACAAAGATGTCGTTTTTTTGTCTAGAATCGGTAGTGCGAAAGGCCTCCTCAGAAGCTGGAGCCTGCGTCGCAGTTCCAGACCCAACCAAGGCAGAGACAGCAAAAGGCTCAAAAGACCAAGTGGATTTTTGCGGCATACCAGACTCCGAAATGGTCTTGGCAGAGGCCTGCGTAGAAAGCAAGTCGGGTATCAGGAGCTGCAAAAGCACCTCACTGAGCTGATGCCTTGCTTAGTGGTAGCATAGTCAGAAGGCTTAGCCTTCTGTGGTCTGTCTCTATCTCTACGTTTTTTTCAGAGTGTCAACAGATTGTTGGCTAACGGACGCCATACTGGAGTTCAAACATGGAACACAAAAGTAACTGTCTACAAAATGAGCTCTATGGCAAATGGTTCTCGCACTAAAGAGGGCACAGAACTGGCAATGAGGGACATCATGGTCTGGGCCTAAACAAGTGATAAAGTAAGAATAAAAGTCTCGGTGTGGGTCTGCTTTCCACAGGCGAGAATTGTTAACTTTCTTGGACATCGGTTAGAGCAAGAAAAAAGGGTCCCCAATGGGGTACTTGGCTTTAGACATTTTCTGCTGAAATTCAACGTCTGGCAACAACTGACCAGCACTCATGCGAACTGCTTCTGCTATGGGCTCCACGGCAAGGAAGACTGAAGTAATGATGTTGGCTGCCTTGCTTTACAGCACTGACAACCTGACATCAGACTACAGGTGATGGCACCTGGCGCACAAAAAAGTACAGTTTTGTACCTACCATAAATGTAGATGTCCGATAGATATGCAACTGCAGTCATAACATATGGGTTGTCCTGCCTCAGGCAGCCCTCGCTCGGCCGGATTCCAAAGTCTGGGCCCGACGTCGGCTGATGTCGCATTTCTCTCCGTCAGAGCGGCTGGAGTACATAAGCATCAGCCGACGCCATTTTCTTCAGTGTTTCTTGCCCCAGATGCCAGGTGCCCTCCAAGGAAGGCTGTAATCAAATTGGAAGACAAAAACAGGATTCCAAACAAATAAGTAAGCAATAAACAGATACACCATAACAGATATCCCCAGCTAAGAGAAACAGGGATAGGAGTGGACCCTTAATGTCTGGAATCGGAGTCGTCGGTAATGTGGTGTCTTCGGTTCGGAGCGGTGGAGAGACAGTCTCAGAGGGAACCGGAGCACTCGCGCTAGGTTTTGGCGTGAGTCGGTGGTAGACGCGGGCCGAGGATGTCGGTCCCGGTCTTTTCGCTTTTTGGGAGTTTGCGGTGTCGGAAGATCCGACGGCATGGTGTAGGCAAATTTATCGCCGAAAAAATCTTCAGCGAACTCCGCCCGGCGCCTGAGAGTACGCTTGTTGAAGCGAGCACAGGCTACACAGGCCAAGATGTCGTGGTCTGGGCCCAGGCAAGGGAGACAGTAAGAGTGGAAATCCTTATGAGGTATTTGTTTACCACAAAAAAGATAATTGTTAACTTTTTCAGTAATTTCCGACATCGGCTGAGGCAAGAAAAGGTCCCCAACGGGGTACTTAGCTTTTTTGATGACTTCGGTATCGTAGAATACAGGAGCTGACCGACCGGCACTTGCGAACTGCTTCTGCTTCGGGCACCGCGCGGCAAGAAGGACTGAAGAAAATGGCGTCGGCTGATGCTTATGTACTCCGGCCGCTCTGACGTCGGAGAGAAATGCGACATCAGCCGACGTCAGATCCAGACTTTGGAATCCGGCCGACCGAGGGCTGCCTGAGGCAGGACAACCCCACATGTTATGACTGCAGTTGCATTCTTGAAGGACATCAGGGATAGGAGTGGACCCTAGGCATAGAGGGGTATGGAGGGAGGGAAAATCCGACTGCAGTTGCATATCTATCGGACATCTACATTTATGGTAGGTACAAAACTGTACTATGTCCTTCAAGAATGCAACTGCAGTCATAACATATGGGTAGAATACCATAGCTTAGCTGGGGGAGGGGGAATGCTCTAGGAAAAGGATGGTGTGGCAATCAAACCCTGCAGGACTGCCGAAGCAAAGCCTGCTCTGGATCTGGAGTATAGAGGGAGATTGTAGTGTTTGGAGAATGTATGCACGGAGCTCCATGTAGCAGCTTCTAGAATGTCCTTTGTAGGCACCCCTCTTAAAAAAGCTGTAGAGGTGGCTGTAGCTCTGGTGGAATGTGGTCTGACATTGGCAGGAACAGTCTTCCCATGAAAGGAATAACAGAATCTGATGCAATGTCCAATCCATTTTGAAATAGTCTGTTTTGAAATTGCTTTTCCTTGGACTGCAGGGCGTAAGCTACAAAAAGTTGTTCAGACTTCCTACTGGCCTTGGTTCTGTCCAGGTAGTATCGAAGTTGTCTGTGAATGTCCAAGGTATGTAACAGTCTTTCCCCTTTGTTCTCAGGATTGGGGAAGAAAGCAGGCAGATGAATAGCTTGATTTAGAGAAACCCTAGATACCACCTTTGGCATAAAGGTAGGGTTGGTCCTTAATGAGACCCTGTCCCTGTGAAAGATTATGAACGGTGGTATTGCCATTAGGGCCTGTAGTTCCGAAACCCTTCTTGCTGAGGTAATTGCCAACAGGAAAGCTGTCTTCCATGAGAGAAATTGTAAGTCGACTGAAGCTGCTGGCTCAAATGGAAGAGAGTCAGTTTTTCTAGGACAAAGTTGAGGTCCCAGGCTGGCACTGGAGCCTTTCTTGGTGGCTTAATGTTCTTGATTCCCCTGAGGAATTGCCTTAGCAAAGGATGTGAAAAGACAGGCGGATCAGTGTTATATCTAGCTGAAATAGCTGAAGCATGTATCTTTATGGAAGAATATGAGAGTCCATTCTGTAGCATATCTGCCAAATATTCCAGGATGAGTGGGATGTTCAATAATGATGCATCATGTCCCTTGCTGGTATTCCAAATGCTGAATCTCTTCCATTTTGCTAAGTAAACCTTTCTGGTCGATGGTCTTTGAGCCTCTGTTAATATCCGCTGAACTTCCTTGGAGAGAGATAGATTGAGGTTATTCATGGGATCTCCCAGGCTGTTAGCTGCAGTGTCTGAAGGTTTGGATGCACTGTTTTGAAGTTGTGTTGAGTCAAAAGTAGGGGCCATTGGGGCAGGGCCCACTTCTTGTTGTGACATATGCTCCGTAGTAGTGGATACCAGTGTTGTCTTGGCCAGTCTGGAGCTATTAGGATCCCCTTGGGTGTCTCTGCTTTGATCTTTAGTAATACTAAGGTCATCAGTGGCAGAGGTGGGAATGCATAGATTTTTAGGAAGTTCCAGTTGAATGAGAGAGCATCTATTTTCCAAGCTTGTGGATGGTATGTCCTTGAGCAGAATTTTTGTAGATGATGGTTGAGGTGAGAGGCAAATAGGTCTACTTCTGGCCTGCCCCATGTCGAAGTGAGTTGTGTGAAGATCTTCGGATGTAACCTCCACTCGTGTGGATCTGTGAAATTCCTGCTTAGGCTGTCCGCCAGCACATTGTCTTTGCCTGGAACAAACTGGGATTATAACTATGTTTAGGCTCAGTGATTTTTCCCAAAGATTCATTGTCAGTCTGCAAAGGGGGTAAGAATGGGTGCCCCCTTGCTTGTTTATATACCACATCACAGTGGTGTTGTCTGTCCGTATCAGTAAATGGCCTTGCTGAAGTTGTTGTCGAAAGGCCTCGATGGCATGCATTACTGCCAGCATTTCCTTTTGGTTTATATGCAGATGTGTTTCCTTTGGAGACCATTGTCCTTGTATACATCTGCCTTCCATGTGCGCCCCCCATCCAAGGTCTGAGGCATCTGTGGTCATGGTCTGTGTTATCTGTGGTTTTTTGAATGACATACCTGTGTTTGCCTGCCTTGCCGAGGCCCACCATAGGAATTCCTTTTGTAGGCATGGAATGAGCGGTATGGTTGTCTCTAAGTTGCTGCTGTGCTGAGACCATAGGCTTTTTAGGTACCATTGAAGCTTTCTCATGTGTAGTCTTGCTAATGGAACCAGGAGAATGCAGGATGCCATGTAACCCAGGGCCTGTAGGAAACTCCTTGCAGTCATCTGGGTGAGTTTTGCCAAACCTTTGAAATAATGAGTTAACTTCTCTTGCTTGTCTTCTGTCAGGTAAGCCATTTGAGAGGCTGTGTCTAGTTTGGCTCCTAAGAAGGTTATTTGCTGGGATGGTTGAAGTCTTGACTTTTGGAAGTTGACTGTGTATCCCAGAGCCTGAAGTAATCGTATGACATAGTTCAAGTTTTTGTCAACATCAATTTGTCGTCCGCTTGTATGAGGCAGTCGTCCAGGTACGGGTAAATTTGGATCCCCTGGAGCCTGCAATGAGCAATTACTGAAGCCAGGCATTTTGTGAATACTCTGGGCGCAGTAGATAAGCCAAATGGCAATGCTGAGAATTGATAATGCTCTGGCCCTGCAAGAAATCTGAGGTATCTTCTGCAACTGTGTCGGATAGGGACATGCAGGTATGCCTCCTTGAGGTCCAGAGTAATCAGCCAAGACCCCTTGCCCAGCATGGGAAGGAGTTGCTGTAGAGTCAGCATTTTGAACTTTGGTACTA
Source organism: Protopterus annectens (assembly GCF_019279795.1). Taxonomy (NCBI): domain Eukaryota; kingdom Metazoa; phylum Chordata; order Ceratodontiformes; family Protopteridae; genus Protopterus; species Protopterus annectens. Next base: position 1,588,968,209 of record NC_056733.1, read on the forward strand.
TGAGAAAGGTGTTTAATGCGGACAAATCCAGTATGGGTCTCCATTGAGTTTCTTTTCTTGGAACAAGGAACAGTCTTGAGTAAAACCCCTGGCCTTGTTCTTGTTGTGGAACTCTTTCTATTGCTTTTAACCGAGCCAGCAGAGAAAATTGCTTGATAGCCTCTGCCCTCTGGTTTTGTGGTAGGTTTGGCATGCCTTGTTTTCTTGGTAAGGTATGAAAATGGAACCTGTAACCTTGGTCTATAATGTCCAAAATCCATTTGTCCTTTGTCAATCTGTGCCAATTGTCTGTAAACAGAGATAATTTTCCGCCCAAGGGAGCTTCTATTTGTTCCTTGGTAGGCGGAAGTAGAGGAAAGTCATTGAGATTGTGGCTGTGGCGCAGGTGAAACCCCTGTGTCGCTTCTTTGGTTTGCTGGCTGCCATTGTCGTCCCCTGTAAGGACCTCTGTATTGTCCTCTTCCTCGGCCAAGTCTGTTTTTACCCCTTTGAAATCTTTCAGGATTAGGAAAGGACCAGTTTTTTGAAGGCCAATTCCTACTGAATCTGGGGGGCTGAACCTGGAGGAAATCTTTAACCGTCTGAACTGATTTTGCTTTTTCCTCGATGGACTTTAACACATCTTTAGCATTAGCACCAAAAAGCTTGTTCTTTTCCAAGGGTGCATCCAGAAGTTTTGCCTTAACATGATCTGGTAGAGGTTGTTCTTTTAACCAAGCATGTCTACGAATGACTGCCCCTGTCATAGCTGCCCTACATGAAGCTTCCAGTGCATCATATCCACACTGCAGGAAGTGATTGCTGACTTGCTGAGAATTATGTACAGCTTCCTGCAAAGACTTCCTGTCTAAAGGATCATGAGAGGCCAATGTTTTCTGTAAATCTTCTAACAGGAAATCCTGATATTGTAACATATGAAAAAGGCAATTCAAAGCTCTCATAGATAAAGTAGTGGAGGTGTAGACCTTTTTCTCTCTAATGACCTAGCTTCCCTGTTGGAAGGCAAGGGGTTTTTAGAGGTGGAAGCTGAAACACCTTTAGGTCCCTGAGAAATAGTTTCCAAATCAACAGTATGGGCCCTGAATAAATGGGAATGTGTTTCTGGGACCCTGTAATACCTGTCTGGCTTGGCTGGAGCAGGAGGAAGAGAATCAGGGGTAACACTGGAGTCAGAATATAAATCATCCAAAACATCAAGCACAGGAGGGATAGCTAAGGGCCTGTGCTGGGGCTTTTTAAGGAAAGTTCGAAGGCGCTTTCTGGAATCAGAATATTCCTGGCCTTGCCACTTGAAATGTTCCCTCATGATATGCAGAACTTCCCCAAAAGAAATATCCTCAGGAGGGGAGGCCGAGGGGATGGAATCCTCTGCATCCGAGTCCTCATAGGTCTGGAAGAGCTCTTCCTGGCCATCAGAGTGGACAGAGTCCTCAGAGTCTTCATCTGAAGGGATAGGGTCAGAGGGTTCAACCCGGGGCCTCTTATCAGAAGGAGGCTGGGATCCTCTCTCAGGATGGGCCTGTGAACCTCTAATCATAGAAATTAAGTCTGCGGCCATAGTCATGATTTGTGTCTCTGGAGTAGGCTGAGGTAAGGCTTTAGCAGTAAGGTGCTTGGTCTTGCTGGCTGCCTTAGCCCGAGTGTAGGCCTTAATAGACATGGCCATAGGAGGCCTGGCAGCACGTGCAGGAGTGACCTTATCTACAGCAATGGTCTCGGGCATTTCCTCGGTTTCAGTATCCGGAGGAAAATCTATAACTGGCGTCGGAGTGGTATCCGGAATCGGAGTCGTCGGTAATGCGGTGTCTTCGGTTCAGAGCGGTGGGATAACCGTCTCAGGAGGAACCGGAGCACTTGCGGTAGGTTTTGGCGTGGAGTCGGAGGTAGACGCGGGCCAAGGATGTCGGTCCCGCTCTTTTCGTTTCTTGGGAGTTTGCGATGTCAGAAGTTCCGACGGCATTGTATAAGCAAATTTATCGCCGAAAAAGTCTTCAGTGAACTCCGCCTGGCGCCTAAGAGTGCGCTTATTGAAGTGAGCACAGGCGACACAGGCCGAGACGTCGTGGTCTGGGCCAAGGCAAGGAAGACAGTAAGACTGGAAATCCTTATGAGGTATTTGTTTACCACAAGAAAGACAATTGTTAACTTTTTCAGTAATTTCTGACATCGGCTGAGGCAAGAAAAGGTCCCCAACGGGGTACTTAGCTTTTTTTTTTGATGACTTCGGAATCGAAGAATACAGGAGATGACTGACCAGCACTTGCGAACTGCTTCTGCTTCAGGCACCGCGCGGCAAGAAAGACTGAAGAAAATGGCGTCGGCTGATGCTTATGTACTCCAGCCGCTCTGACGGAGAGAAATGCGACATCAGCCGACGTCGGACCCAGACTTTGGAATCCGGCTGACCGAGGGCTGCCTGAGGCAGGACAACCCATATGTTATGACTGCAGTTGCATTCTTGAAGGACATCAATGACTCTGATATTTGGGCCGAGTGAGGGCTACCACAGCAGGGATAACCCACAGGTGATGACTGCAACAGTGAAACACGAAGATCATCAGGGAAATCTTGGAGGACACCAGGGACAGGAAGACTCGTGGCAGGATGAGACAGCACCAGGCCTGGATCCGATGGGGGTACAGGGTCAGATTGGGGGGAAATCTGTGTGGTCAGATCTCCAGCCCGGGAGAAAACCCTCTCCACTACCTGGAATGCCTAAGGACAAGGAGAAGCCCTTTCCGCTTATCCCAGAGCTGAAACTACAGAGGAAAAATGGGCAGGACTCACTCAGGATCCAGCGCCTCCAGAAGGGATTGGACCCAAGCTGTCTTACTGCCAAAACACCTAAGGGAAGGGATGACTCTGAAAAAGACTGATCCGATTCCAGTACCCCAGACTTGGTACAGACTCAATGGTTCCAAGACTCGCTCTGTTCCAAAAATGCCAGAACAGGGCTTGTCAAGGGCATCCTTGGCACTGAGGAAGGGAGCTTCCTTTGCACAGAATCCAATGCACACAGTAGCCCTGAATCCTGCGACTCCGAAGCAGAAGGACAGATCGGAGGAGTCCTGATTGGATGACCTGGGTAGCTCACGGATCCGACAGGGGACAGAGACAAGACTACCCCTATCTGGATCTGGGCCTTAAGAAATCTCAACATCCTGTCCATGTCTGCCTTGGACCAGTTTCTTGAGGAACCAGAGGAAGCTGATGAGGGGAGCTTGGAGTGCTTAGACTTGGAGGATAGAGCCAGAAACTTCGTTGAGGTCTTCAGATCCAAGGGAACAGGATCCAAAGTGGGAGCCAACAAAGGTGTTGGGGAAATGGTAATGATTTCGGATCCCATAGTTTCTATGGATCTGGGGGATCAGGGAGGTAACTTCTGCGGATCCGAAGGAGTTGAACCTGCAAATCTGTTGGGCTTCTTGTTATTAAGAGAGTCCCTCAGGGAGGGACTTCTTTTTTGATTCCTTAGGAGCAGGAGGAGGAGAGAAAGAAGCCAGAGAATTGGTTTGAGTTGAGCCTCTGGAGCTGAGGAGTGTAAAAGGCCCCCTGAGAATAAGTTCATTCCGGTCCGCAAGTGCCCTAGGATTTAAGGCGGCACAGATGGAACACACTCTTTCAAGTGATCGGCACCCAAGCAGTACACGCACTTCTTATGGACATCCTGACTGGGTTTATGCTCACAAAAAGTGCAATGTTTAAAGCTGGGAACTGGTTTGCCCTCCATAACTGATGAAAAAGCCTGCCAAAAAAAAAGTCCATTACAGCGGTAAATATAAATATGTAAACCACTAAACACTATTTTCTACAGGACAATGAGACTACCTCTAAAATACGTAAACTATTTAGGAATGTACAAAAAACATCAAGTTAAACTAACCTTGTCTACTTTTTTTTTTTTTTTTTTTACAGAAAGAAGGAAAAGATACACAAACATGAGCGAAAGAGAGGGAAAAGGAAGTAGACTAAAACCACCAATTTACAGTTTTGAAGCAAAGGCCATGAAAAACAGTTAACACACATTTGAGAGAATAAATCTGCGTTTGACTTGCTGGAGTGGCAATCAAGATCTGAGGTAGTTGGGTGGATGCTCAGCATTATGGGTATGAGGGAGGAGCTTGAGAGTCAGATCAAAGTCTGAAATGTGGCTGAACCAGATCAGAGACGCTATAGTAAGGAGGAATGAAGGAGACATCAGATCAAGTGGGGTAAGAAAACCTTTAACAGTTCATCACAAACACAGTATCCTATCCCAAACACACAGAACTTTCATAAATAAGCAATTTGTGTCAAAAATAAAATTTTTCCTCACAAAACGTTCACAAGCATAAACATGAACATTCCCTTAGAAAAGTAATGACAGTCCCAAGAAGTACAGCTTTGTACCTACCATAAATGTAGATGTTCGAGTGTATACCCTGCTGCAGTCATCACACTTGGGTTATCCTGCCATCAGGTGGTCCCGCAGTCGGCCCGAATTCCAAAGTCTTGGTCCGGCGTCAGTTGCTGTCGCTTCTTCCCTGACATCAGTGCTCCAGGGGTATATCAGAGGCATCTGACGCCATTTTCTTCAGTTTTTCTTGCCCCAGATGTCAGGTGCCCCTAATAGGTAGGCAAAAAAAAAAATATATATATATATATACATATCTATATCTATATCTATATATATATATATCTATATCTATATCTATATCTATATCTATATGGGTCACCTTTAAAATCTGAATCGCGTTGCAAACGGAATCGACGGACGAGAATACAAACGCAGATGACCGAAAAGGACGGACTCGGTAAGTGTGCGATCGAGTGAGGGATTTAGTGTTAGGGAGCGGACAGGTAAGTGCGCGATAGTGAGGGACTGTGGGTTAGGGGTGGGTTAAGTGAGTTAGGGTTAGGGTGCAGGTAGGGTGTGTGTGCGATGGTGAGGGACTGTGGGTTAGGGGTGGGTTAAGTGAGTTAGGGTTAGGGTGCAGGTAGGGTGTGTGCGATGGTGAGGGACTGTGGGTTAGGGGTGGGTTAAGTGAGTTAGGGTTAGGGTGCAGGTAGGGTGTGTGTGCAATGGTGAGGGACTGTGGGTTAGGGGTGGGTTAAGTGAGTTAGGGTTAGGGTGCAGGTAGGGTAAGTGTGCGGTAGTGTCGGACCTTAGGGTTAGGGTTTGGGTTAGGGATAGTGCATATGTTATGTAGTGTACTGTGTTGGTGTAATGGTTTTCGGTGTTTTGCGTTGTCGGCGTTTTATGTTTTCGGTCTTTTCGTTTCGGTTGTTAGTGTTTCGGGCAAACGCGGTTTCGAGGTTTTAAAGGTGATCCATATATATATATATATATCTATATCTATATATATATCTATATATATATCTATATATATATATATATATATATATATATAGCGCTATATAAAAATAAAACAAAACCCTTAGGCACAAGCAAATACACCACAGAGGTAGTATAGGATAGAGTGGTAGAGATGAGTTCAGCTAGTTCGGAGGGGATGGAGGGAGGGTAACCTGGACTGCAGCAGGGTATACACTCGAACATCTACATTTATGGTAGGTACAAAACTGTACTATGTTCATCGTGTTACCCTGCTGCAGTCATCACATTTGGGTAGAATCCCAGAGCTAAGGATGGGTGGTGGAGTCAAACAGGGTTAGAGGAGGCTAGAAGGCCCTGCAAAACTGCAGTGGCAAAGCCAGCTCTAGTCTTAGAGTAAAGTGGTAAGTGATAATGTTTGGTGAAGGTGTGTACTGAACTGAAAGTTGCAGCTTCCAGAATATCCTTGGCTGGCACCCCCCTGAGGTAGGCTGTAGATGTAGCTGCTGCCCTGGTAGAGTGGGGCCTTATGCTAGCAGGAACTGGTTTTCCATGGTGGGTGTAGCAAAAACGTATGCAATGTCCTATCCATTTGGAAATGGCCTGTTTTGAGATGGCCTTTCCTTGTGATGCTGTAGCATAGGATACAAAAAAGCTGGTCAGATTTTCTGAAAACCTTAGTTTTATCAAAGTAGTAACGTACCTGCCTGTGAACGTCCAAGGAATGTAGGAGTCTTTCTCCTTTGTTCTGTGGATTTGGAAAGAAGGTGGGTAAAATGGATGGTTTGATTTAGAGCCACACTGGATACCACCTTAGGCATAAAGGAGGGGTTAGTTCGTAGAGAAACTCTGTCTTGATGAAAAATGAGGAAAGGTTCTACTGCCATTAGTGCCTGAAGCTCTGAAACTCTTCTCGCTGAAGTAATTGCTAGCAGCAGGGCAGTCTTCCATGATATAAACTTTAAGTCAGTTGAGAAAGCTGGCTCAAAAGGAGGTAGCGCAAGTTTTTCCAGAACAAAGTTGAGGTCCCAAGTAGGTGTTGGTGCTCTCCTGGGAGGCCTAATGTTTTTGGCCCCTCTGAGAAACTGCCTTAGGAGTGGATGTGAAAATAAGGGAGGATCCGTGTTGTAGTGAGCTGAAATAGCTGAGGCGTGGATTTTAATAGATGAAAAAGAAAGCCCTTTGTGTAACATCTCAGTTAAATATTGCAAAATCCAAGGTATGTCAGGTTGAAGGGTATTTTGGCCTTTAGCTTGGTTCCAGGTGCAAAACCTTTTCCATTTGTCTGAGTAGGCTTTCCTGGTGCTGGGCCTCCAGAATAACATCCATAACAGCTTGTGAGAGAGGAGCTGGCTGGTTGCTTAGGTGATTTGCCATGCAGCCAAGTTTAAGGTTTTGAGTTGGCTGTGTAGAATCTGATTGTCTTGCTGTGTGAGCAGATGGGTAATTTGTGGTAGAATCCATGGTGGGCCCCGGGCCATATTCCTTAGTAGTGGGTACCAGTGCTGGCATGGCCAGTCTGGGGCAATGAGCATCATTCGGGGTCTCTCCATCCTGACTTTCAGCAGCACCTTTGTGAGAAGGGGTAATGGAGGAAAGGCATATACTGTCAGCATTTTCCAACTGAAAGAGTGCGTCCACTTTCCAAGCTTGATGGTGAAAAGTCCTTGTGCAAAATTTTGTTAGTTGATAGTTTTGGGGGCTGGCAAATAGGTCTATGTCTGGGAGCCCCCATTTTTGAGTTATCATTGCAAATACTTGTGGATCCAGTTTCCACTCATGGGGATCCATGATGTTTCTGCTTAGGTCGTCTGCCAATGTGTTCTTTTTTCCTGGCAGGAATTGAGCTTGTAATTGAACTTGGTAAGCCAGTGCTGTGTTCCACAAGGTCATTGCTTGCCTGCATAGAGGGTAGGAGTGTGTACCCCCTTGCTTGTTTATGTACCACATTACTGTGGTGTTGTCTGTCCTTATGACAAGCTGTCCTGGATGTAAGAGGTCCTTGAAGGCTGTCAGAGCATTTTGTACAGCTAGCATTTCTTTTTGACTGATGTGCAGATTCCTTTGATCTGCAGTCCATATGCCTTGAATGCACAGTCCTGCCATGTGTGCCACCCAGGCATAGTCCGATGCATCTGTTGTCATAGTTTGCCTGGCTGGGGGGTAAGGTGAAAGGCTGACCCTTGTTGAGGTGACATGCCTGTGACCACCATAGGAACTCCTCTTGAAGGCAGGGAATGAGAGGTATCACTGTTTCTAAGCTGTGGCTGTGTTGAGTCCATACGCTTTTTAGGTACCATTGTAATTTCCTCATATGCAGTTTTGCAAATGGTATTAGTAGTATGCAAGATGCCATGAAGCCCAAGGCCTGCAGAATTTTTCTTGCAGGGAGTTGGGTCTTTGTTGCCATTGCTCTGAAGTATTGAGTTAATTGTAGTTGTTATATTTGAGACATTAGGAATTGCTGTTATTTAAGCATGTGAAATTGACAATTTAGTGCTCTCATAGCTAGAGTAGCTGAGGTGTAAACCTTCTTCCCTCACCTATCTAGTGCTCTGGAGTCCCTTTCAGAGGGTACAGGATTTTTAGCCATAGAAGCCTTAGCCCCCTTGGGACACTGGGAGATTGTCTCTGGATCAGCAACAGGGCTTTTGTATAGGAATTTGTGAGAGTCAGGCACTCTATAGTATCTATCTGGTTTGTCTGGAGCAGGAGGCACAGAATCTGGATTTAGACCAGATTCTAAGAAAACATCATCCACAATGTCTAAAACTGGGAGGATAGCAAGGGGTCTGTGCTGGGGGAGTAAAATAAACTCTTGGAGCCTTTTCTTTGAGTTGGAGTAGTCTTGACCTTCCCAGTAGAAATGTTCCCTCATGGTATGTAAAGTTTCCCCAAAGGAATAATCTTCAGGGGGAGAAGCTGAGGGAATGGAGTCTTCATCATCAGAATTTTCATAAGGGGGAAAGGAGTAATCCTGTTCCTCAGAGGAACCTGAGGAAACAGACACTTGATCAGAGGAGGCATAATCCTCCTCTTGTCTAGGCCTTTTGTCGGGGGGGGGGGGGTTGGGAACCCCTGATCAAAGAAATTAAATCTTCAGCCATTTTAAGCATCTGTTTCTTAGGCATAGGGCCTTGACCTGGAGACTGAAGAGTAGTCTTTTTTGGTTTTAGAGGAGTCTTAAGCTTAGCATAAGATTTTATGGTGAGAGTAGTCTGTCTGAAGACACCTTCAGAAACCGAAGGTGTTTCTACAGCACCGGCTTCTCCTACTGCAATGTCGTTGGTAGGGCCTAAAGAAAATGGCTGCGTCGGCCTAGAACTCTCTGCTGGAGAATCCGAAGCGGTCTGGGGATCCAATTCAGCGGTAGCCAGGGGCTGTGTAGGCACCACCAAAAGCCAGCAAGATGGTATCACCATTTATTCAGAGGCAACAAAAGGACAAGAAATGTCCAAATTCAAAAACTCATACTAGTTTCGGCACCAGCCTTCATCAGTGAGTAAAAATCCTGTGTAGGCACCTCACTGAAAACTGGCGACCGGCCCAGCCGAGGGCTCGGAATCTGGCTTGGATCTAGGCTGCCTTTCTTTATCTTTGCGGTTTTTATGCACACCGGTAATCGGTTGCTCCGACGGCATAGTGTAATTAAATTTCCTACCGAAGTAGTGTCGTGTGAAATTAAAGCATCGGTTAATAGTTCGCTTACTGAACCTAGCACAAAACTGACAACCAGTGATGTCGTGGTCTGGGCCTAGGCAAGGTATACAAAAAGAATTAAAGTCCTTATGAGGTATTTGCTTCCCACAAGAAATGCAATTGTTAACTTTGTCTGACATCGGACTGAGGCAAGAAAAGGTTCCCCAACGGGGTACTTGCTTTGAAGACTTCGGACTGAAACTCGATTCGAAAATCTCAGGTGTCGGCCGACCGGCACTTGCAAACTTATTCAGCTTCGGTCACCGCACAGCAAGAAAGACTGAAGAAAATGGCGTCGGATGCCTCTGATATACCCCTGGCGCACTGACGTCAGGGAAGAAGCGACAGCAACCGACGCCGGACCAAGACTTTGGAATTCGGGCAGACTGCGGGACCGCCTGACGGCAGGATAACCCAAGTGTGATGACTGCAGCAGGGTAACACGAACATCATTCTGCTTCCTTGTTAAACAATAACTTTTTTGAACAGAAAACTGTTTTCTTCAGAAACTAATCAATAGAAGGCTTTCCCCAGTGGAAACGTCTGTCAGACTCATTGCTAGCCAACCAACAATTCACTCATTTTGGCAGCAAAAATGATCCAAATCCTTTTTGTGATCCATCTACCTTTTGTATGGAGCTCAACTCATGCTCAGCTGGAACGCTACAAAGGTGCCCAAGGTTCTGTGAAGCTGGCCAGTTGCAGTGGTAGGACCCATATAGCTTAGGCTACAGCAACAGTGATCCATGTCTGAACATCAATGCCCTCTCCCCTTCTATGATGCTGACAATAGTAGTTCTCCTTTGCCAGAAGAGGTCAGACAAACAGCTTCACAAAATGTGCCTGGCCTCTCGGTCCTTAGCAGCTGCCACAGCAGGAGCAGCAGCAGAACAGAGAGAAACTGATAAGCACTACAAGGAACCAGATTATGGCCACAGTAGAGTCACTCACCAGTGGCCAAGGAAAACAGGAAGCCACTGTCAAGACCAAATCCTCCTGTACAACTTTTCTTGCAGATCGGGGGGGGGGGGGGGATGTCAAAGGAGCCGGCACCCAGGACCATCCCTATCGTGCAAAGCATGTGACAAGTGAGTAGCACAGCCTAAGTATCCCACTCTTCTCTCCTAACTAAAAAGACAAAGTCTGAGGTAAAAAGTTTTTAGTGAGAACCCCTGAAAACACCAGCCCTAACCCCAAGTAGCAAATTTTGATAAAAGTTAACCTTTCCTCAAAAAAAGAGGGTGAAAATGGAAGGTAGTTCCTAATGTGACACCTGCCTAACTTAGAAACACTAGCCAACAGTCGTTCACTTGAAGCTGCAGTAGAGAACACTCTTCGAGAGAGAGAGAGAATGGAGTACTTGGCACCCTAAACCTCTGACTTTATATTGCTCTCCTCAATACTTTAAACAGTTCCTGCATCTGGATGGTGCCATAGACCTTTGGAAGTAGTCTGGTCATCCAGTCCTTGGCAGGATACATTTGTATAACTTAGGCTATTGAAACAGTGACCTAATGATAAACATGACTTAGCCTACGCACTTTAGATTTGTGAATGGTGCGTGTAAGTGTGAAATGTATTGGGGCAGAGATCTAAGTTCATATGGATGCAATCCCATAAATTTCTTTAAGAGTATGACTGTTGTCCTGGAAGAGGGTTCATCTGTCCAAGGATGCAGATGTGTTAACGCTCCAAAATGATGAGAAATTAAAAGTTATGTACCTACTAGAAGGTACAGTTGCATTTCTAACTTACCATAATCATAGATGTTAAGAGCAGACCAATGTTGCAGTGCTGATTCTTTTGAATTCTTCCCATGAAGAAGCCTGCAGTTGGTCTATCAGAATCTTTCACCATTCCCTAGCCAGTGGATGTCTGCTGTAGACCAGCACTAGAGCATAAACAGGGTGTCAACCAGTACCACCTTCAGGTTTTTTTTTTTGTCCAGGAACTAAGGAGTCTGAATGTCCAGATGGAGATCACAACTTTCCCAACAGTCCTTACTATGAGACAGGATCTCTGATCTAAGGGCTAGGAAAGGAAGGGGGTGGGGATTATGAATGGAATGAAAAGACCCACCCGAAACTGAGGTAGACAGGGAGTGAGAGGAATAAGGGTGAGGATGAGAAAGGGTAGTGCACCCCTGATCTACTTGAACATCTGCAATTACAGTAACTTAGAAACACAAATCTACTATTATTCATAGTCTATGTTGCAGTACTGATTCTTGGGAAGATTCCCACAGCTTCTAGGTGGGTGGCTGTGAGGAATCTCATCTGGGGACAGCAGGCTCTGCTGGATGCCAGAGTCCAACCTGGCTTTTGCCCTAGAGATGCACTGAATGTGGCTGTACTTGGTGAAGATGCGAACAGAGACCTTGTGGCAATCTCTAGAATGGCCTATGTGAGTACCACTTTCAAAAAGCAATACTGTCTGTGTCTAGTGCAATGTACTCTAACACTACCAGAAGTTGCTTTCCATGCTGAAAGTAAACAAAGATGCAGATTGCAAGACATTTTGAAACCATTGGTTTGCTAACTGGCTTATCTTATTTTCCCGCTGCAGTCTACAAATAATTCATAGGTTCATAGGTAGGAAGTAGGCTATTGGCCCTAGGGCCTATACAAGCCTAGCCAAAAAGGTACCTTGGTTTTTGTCACCCACGAAAATTATTTTCATGTGCCCCTGTCGAGCCGAGCCACAGAAGTGATCCCCAGGGCGAATTTCCTATTTCCCATCCAATCAACAAGATTCTTCTTGAAGAGTGCTAATGAGGAGCTTTGTTTGATATAGATTGGTCAGGTGTTTTTCAGGAGTTAGTTCTGTGAAAGCAAAATGTTAGTGGTATGTATATTTCCATGGAGTGTGACATCTCTTATTTTGAGAGTTTAGGAACAACAAAGGGAGGTGAATGGCTTGAATCAAAGAAAGTCTGGAGACCAACCTGGACATAAATGAGGTACTGGTTTTCAGGGTGAGACTGTCCCTGTGGAAAACCAAGAATGGCTCCTTGGACATAAGGGCTTGAAATGTGGAAATGCCTAGCTGATGTGCATTACAAAAGTGCATACTCCCCCTCCACAGGTTGAGGTGGGTCCCCCATTCCATTCATCATCTCCACCTCCTTCCACTCCTATTCCATAGGTCAGGGATCCTTGTCTCATAGTAGGGACAGCTAGAAAGGTGTTCCACATCAGGACCATCAGCTTCCTTAGCCCTGTGTCAATAGCTTAATAGGGGCTGAGACTGCCAGTTCAAGGGGTGGCAGAGTGAGTTTTTCATGCACAAAATTCAGGTTCCAGGAGGGAAGAGTTTCCCTTTTGGGTGGCCTGAGGTGTATTATCCCCTTCAGAAATTGTTTCATGTGGGGTGGGAATAAAAAGATGCAGAATCTGGGAGGCAGGCTGAGATAGAAACATGTATGTTGATACTTAGAGAAGCTAGTGCCCTGCTTGAAGATATGAAAGGTATCTGCTTTAGATTTACTTAAGACAGAATACCACTGAACTAGCAGCAGATACAAAACCTTTTCCATTCTGCTATATATGATTTCTATCATTTGGTTTTCCTACATCTTTCAGATTGAACTAAGACATCCTGGGAGTGACAGAGCAGATGAAATTGGTATCCAATCTTTCATTTGGTTAGCTTTTGAATCCTCACATCGGCATGAATAACAAAGCCCCTTGTTCTGAGTTAGAAGGTCCATTATTGGTGGGAGTGTTCTGGCTTTCCACCCACCAAGAGTCAGTAGAAAGGAGAACCATTCGTTACACCCACTGGTGTAAAAGGTCCAGAAAGACTTCCCTCTCAGCACCCCTTCGTTGGGAGTCAGGAGAGTTTTGCTTAGGAAATCCATCAGTAGATTGTCCTGAGCAGACAGAGGTGTTAGGGTGCAATGATATGTCTAAGACAACATGCACTGGAAGGACAGATGAAAGTCTAACAGCAGGAAGGCTCACAAACTCTATGTAGTGAGTTTGAACCTTAGAGAATTCCCTACATTCCCAAAAGAAGGCTGTCTTCATTCTATGAAGTGCGTATCCAAACAAAAGATCTTCAGGAGATGATGCTGAGGACAGTGTGTGTCATATGAATTATTTTTCATAAGTCTGCAGGGGAAGGCATCTCAAGTGAATTCCTCCTCATCCTCTAATTCTAAGCAATCAGTTGGGACATTCTTAGTACACGATCCTTTTGTAGGGTAGGTTGCAGTGTCTTCATGCAGTCCATAGCCAATTTGATGAAGTCCAGTGAAGAGAACTGGGATGCTGAGGAAGTGGGCTCAGACAGCAAGCAATGGGACAAACCCAAGTGCCTCTTGAGTTTGGGTCTCCAGGACTTAGGTGAACTAAAGGCCTTAGGAGGCCATAATCTCCATCCAATTCCCAGGCGACCCTTTACAATAACCATGGGGATTACCACCTTCAAGCTTTGTCACTAGTACTCTGGTGATGGAAGCTGTGGCCTGCTCAGACACTTTGGACTTAACAGATGGTCTGGTGTAGGACTGTGTGGTGTTGACCTGAGTTGTGGAGGCCTCTGGAAAGGTCATGTCAGAAGACTCGGGCCTAGCAGGCATCTGACTAGGGGGATGCAGAGGCATCAAACCTGCAACCATGACATTAACTTTCATTAAAGGCCCGGACACAAATGTCCTTGGTGACCACATCATCATCCTCTCGGAAGCTTATCTGTATACTTCCCGGGGAAGACAGCCTGAGAACTTGCAGAAAGAGCATGCAAAGGCCCTGCCCTACTGGAATCCATATGCTACTGAAGGGACTCGGTCCTATGTTTAATACTTTTAGAATTAAACCTAGCACAGAACAAACAGAAATGTCTTGCTATTGGTCTAAGCAAAACATTCAGGAGGAGTGAAAATCTTTGTGGGGCATCTTCTTCCTTACAAAAATGTAGTTAACTTCCTTCAGGACATTCACAATAAGTACAGAAAAAAATGTTCCTACAGGGTACTTACCTGAGGCTTCTTTATGCTCTAGTAGTTCAAGCTGATTGATGACTAAAGGCTGCGAATAATCAGACTACAAGCAAGAAAGAAATGAAGATAGCACCAGTTGACACCCTTTTTTTTTCCTCCAGACACTGGTCTACAGTGAGGGATGGTGAAAGACTCTGGTAATAAGGCTAGCTGAAAACTTCTGCACAGCAGGAAGTCCCAAGAATCAGTACTGCAACACTGACTATGATGAGCACTGTTAGATTTCTTTGGTTTCTGTCCAGACCCTGAAACATCAGGACTGACGCCTTGGTGCCCTTTAGTGATGGCAATGAACTCCTCACAATCTGAAGCTCCTCCATTCCAACAATTCCCTGCTGCTGTTGAATCTTCCAGTTTGAGTATGCCAACATTTAGCCCATTCAGCTATGCATGAAGTAAAATGAGGGAATTTAAAATGAGACTCAACTTACAGGCCCCTCAGAGTGTGACAATTTGGAGGGGGAAGGTGGGGGGATTATTCCAGTGTTAGGATAGAGACGACAGAAATCCAACATTCTGAAAAGTACATAATGTGTATTTCTTAGGTCCTGTCCAGATACTACATCAGAGACTTAGCTCTGCAAAACTAAGAATGGTCACCCCCAAAAAATGTTCTTGTCCTAGAAATCAAGTCAAGGCTGTAATATTTAGCAAAAGGTATGAGTGAAGACTACGTAGCCACTGGTATCTCAAGTGGAAGGTTACGTAGAAATGCTGTGGACATAGCTTGAATCCTAATGGGTGAGCCTTTGGTGGAATGGTGAGCTGCCTGATGTGGTTTAACAAAATGAAATGCAGTCTGAAATCCATTTTGCCATTGTAAACCTGGTAATCTTTCGATTAAATCTGTCCACAGAAAAACTGAAAAGTGTGTTCCATCTTCCCTGAAAGACTTATGCGACCCTAATAGAACGTAAACTGTCTGTGTACAACCAGACAATGCAACCAGTACTCTCCTTTGTTACAATACTTAGGAAATAATACTGGAAAGTGAATATACTGGTTCAGATTATTCTGGATGGCTATTTTGGATATAAAGGACACCATAGTCCTAAGGGATACTTTGCCCTGGTGGAAGATAATTTATGGGTTATTGTGAAAATGGAGCATGAAGCTCTGAGACTCTTCTCAATGAAATCATAGCCATCAACAGGGCTGTTTTTCATAAGAACTTTATCAGTTGAACCTACTGGTTCAAAAGGTACTAAACTCTCAAGCATAAAGTTCAGATCCCAAGCCAGAGCCGATTCAAATATTGGAGGTCTGGAATGGAAAATGCTTTTAACGAGCACCTTATATGATTAGTGTGCAAATAGGGAATGAGTTGGAAAACCTTCACAATAGGAAATTGCTGCAAGGTGTACACTAATTGAGGAGTAACTCACTTTTCTGTTGTATAGTTCTGTTGCAAAGGTTAAAAGGACATTGTCAAAGACGCATCATTCAGAGCACAAAGTATGCACTGGTGACAAAAAAATAGTATACAGGGAGCTGCAGGTGCAGAATCTGCAGTTTTTGGTTTCCTTTTTGTGCAGATTCACTGTTCTTGCTTCTGGAGCACAATGCTCTCAGTTTGCCATGTCACGCAACACCACCTACAGTGTGATGTTATTCTTCTCCACCCTTGGTTCTTTAC
This sequence comes from Protopterus annectens, assembly GCF_019279795.1. NCBI lineage: Eukaryota > Metazoa > Chordata > Ceratodontiformes > Protopteridae > Protopterus > Protopterus annectens. The sequence continues at coordinate 1,588,983,860 of NC_056733.1, forward strand.
TTTTGACCATGACTCACCAATTCCCAGGATTGTTTTCATTCCCACGGGAAAAAAGTACAAGGAGTCTTTGGTTCCCATCTAGCCAACCTCCAAAGCTTCTCTGCAAAATCAAATTATTCTAATTCTCTTACTGCAGTATAAAAGGAAAAGTTCTGGTTGTACTAAAATCGCAGTTTTTAATCTTAAAAAAAAAAAAAAAAAAAAAAAAAAAAAACAATAACTTGGCAGTGACACTGGCACTTTATGCAATGTTCTGTACTGAGTACTTCCTTTAAAGCCCTCAATTTCATTGGTCAAGAATCAGGAGCAAAGTGATGGTGGGAATATCCAACATTTCCTAGGATGAATTTTGAAGTATTACTCAAATTCTCTTGAAATATTAATATAATTTGCACTGCAGCTCAATGCATTTTTTGAACAAGCAGTACAAAATTAGAAGTTATGTACCTACCATAACGTTCCATGTTAGTTGTCTTCTTCTCGCCTTCTTTCTTGCTGGATGGGCCACTCTAAAAGCTCGAGAGCTAGTTCCACCGGCTCGAGCCTCCCCTATATCCCACAATGCTAGGCGGTAACTCCTCAGATCTCGTTTGAAAGCTAAGGCCAGCAATAAAATTCCATAAGGAACAAAGAAGAAAACTCTTCTAGGTCTGTCCTGGCTAGGGGGAAGGAGGGTGGGACGCAAGAAAGAAGGCGAGAAGACAACTAACATGGAACGTTATGGTAGGTACATAACTTCTAAATGTTAAGTTGTCAATCTCGCCTTCATTCTTGCTGGATGGGACCGCGTCCCTAGCACCTTGTCCCGGGTGGCCTATCGGAACAGACTCTTGAGTACAGTGGAACCAAAGTTGGTTCAGTCTCTAGAGGCCAAGTCCAACTTATAATGAGAAATGAAGGTATGGGGAGAAGCCCAAGTAGCTGCTGAACAAATCGAATCAATAGGCAGCCTGTCTTGGAAAGCTACAGAAGTGGCTAAAGCTCTAGTTGAATGAGCCCTGGGTTTGGATGGCAACCGTTGATGTCTTGTCTCATACACTAGGGTAATCAATGAAGTAAGGCATTTAGAGAGAGACTTTAGAGACTGGAAGGCCCATTCTACCTTCTGCATAAGAAACAAACAGCTGGTCAGATTTCCTGAATTGTTTGGTCCTGTCTAAATGGTACCTAAGTTGGCGATGAATATCTAAACAGTGTAACTTTTGTTCTGACCTATTAGAATAATTTGGGAAGAAAACAGGAAGCTCAATGGTTTGATACAAATTTGCCAATGAAGCTACTTTGGGCAAAAAAGACGGGTTAGTACGCAAGGACACTGAGGATCATAGAAGCTTCCTGAGCGATGGCTTTCTGTATCAGCTGGGATATCAGTGGGAAGGGAGGAAAGGCATATAGAAGTCCCCGGGGCCAAACGTGCACTAGAGAGTCTGCTGGGTTGGCCTGGTTGGGGAAAGAGGGTGAAAAAATCGTCGCACTTGCTGTTTTGGGGAGTAGCGAAAAGGTCGCAAGGCCTGCCCCACTTTCGAAAAACGTTCTCCAACACTGAATTGTTCAGAGACCACTCGTGAAGCATGAGAATAACTCTGCTCAATTTGTCTGCAATCACATTGGACTTCCCGGGGATGTGCATTGCTAACAGAAATCGCTGAGAAGAAATTGCCCACTGCCATAGTCTTGAGTGCCTCTTGACATAGGGGGTAAGACCTGGTTCCGCCTTGTTTGTTGATGTACCACACTACAGACATGTTGTCTGTTTGTATTGCTATAGTCCCCTTGGGAAGAGAGTCTTGTAGGGCTTGCAACGCTAGTAGCACTGCTCTCATCTCTAGGACGTTTATGTGCAAGTGGCACTCGAACGGTTGCCACATGCCCTGGACTGTCCTGCCCTGGAAATGCCCCCCCCCACCCGATCAGGGAGGCGTCCGTTGTCACTGTAGCAACCGGAGGAGGAGGGACAAAAGGTCTCCCTAGGAGGAGCTGTGATCCACTAAGAGAGATGACTCTTGCACGACTGAGTTATCCGAATAGGATGGGACATTGGAAGGCTTTGGTAAGACCATTGTGTGAAGAGCATCCATTGCAAAATCCTCATGTGGAAGCGAGCTAATGGTAGGAGAGGGATGGCCGTCGCCATAATCCCCAAGACTTTCAGGATCTGTCTGGCTTTGACTTTGTTGTTCTGCAAAAGAAGAAAGACCTGTTTGTGTATGTCTGCTATCCTCTGCTCTGTGAGTCTGGCTGACATCTTGACTGTGTCTAGATTTGCGCCTATGAAAGTAATAACACGACAAGGCGACAAGACAGACTTTTCGTAGTTTATTGAAATGCCTAATGCCTGTCATGTGCGAAAGGTGTAGTCCCTGGCGAAGAGTAAAATATGCTTGGTGGGAGCTGTAAGGAGCCAGTCGTCTAAATAAGGAAACACCTGGAATCCTTGACGTCTCAGATGAGAGGCTACCACTGCCATGCATTTGGTAAACACTCGGGGGGCTGTAGTGAGACCAAAGGGCAGGGCTCTGAATTGAAAATGACTGGTTCCCAGCCTGAAGCGGAGAAACCTCCTGGAGCGTCGATTCATCTTGATGTGATAGTACGCGTCCTGGAGATCTATAGAGCACATCCAGCTGTCCCACTCCAAAAGAGGAAGAATGGACTGCAGCGTGACCATCCAGAACTTTGTTTTCTTGATAAACTTGTTCAAGTTGCTGAGATCCAAAATGGGTCTCCAGTCCCCTGTTTTCTTTGGAACCAAAAAGAATTTGGAGTAGGTTTCGGATCCTACTTGGTCTGCTGGCACTGGTTGAATAGCTCTTTTTGCGAGCAGCTTTGAAATTTCTAATGCTGCTTGCTCCCTTTGACTGGGTGGAACATCTGTAAGGGATTTTTTGGACAGCTTTGGAATGAAAAGGAAAGGGATTCTGTAGCCTTCGGAAATGATAGACTGTACCCACTTGTCTTGAGTTAGGGATAGCCAGGCTTTTGGGTACAGTGACAACCTTCCCCAACTGCCTCCAAAGGTGGACAGTCGGGCAACACCTCAGGGATGCTGAAAGGGCTTGTCGGAAAAGGATTCTCGACTGCCCTGATTCTGCGGGCCCCCTCTGCCTCTGGGATGGCGTCTACCATTGTTGTTCCCCCCTCTGCCTCTAGAGGGGAATCGACTCTGTGCGTCAGGCAAGTCTCCTTGAGATTGTTTACGGAACCACATCTTTCCCCCTTCTGACCTTTGGGGTAAGGTCTAGGAGGAGTAGAAAAACGGACTCCGACGGCAGAAAGAGTTTTGCCATCAGTCTCGCACCTAGTCAGGGTTTCCTTCACTTGAGGACCAAAGAGGGATGATCCATCAAAGGGGGAATTAGTGAAGGACGCCTTAAAGGGGTCCGCAAAATTACAAAGCTGCATCCAGGCGTGCCTACGCAAGGCTACACCTGTACCTGCCGCTCTACTTCCTCCATCAGCCGCATATGAAAGGAGGCGCATGGAGGAGTTGGTTATAGAATTAAGGGTAGCCAGCTGAGAGTTCATCCTGTCCTGAAAACCTGCAGCTGTTGGGTCCTTCAACATTTCACTCGCTTCCTTGAGTAAATCCCTCTGAAGTAGAGTAAAATGACACAGGTAATTCAGCGATCTCATAGTAAAGGTCGCTGACGAGAACATCTGCTTCCCGTACCTGTCCATTGACCTAGACTCCTTGTTAGGAGGATGAACAGGCACCGAAGGATCAGCTAACTCCTTCTTGGTAGCTGCAGCCACCACCATAGCATCAACAGAGATGCCTTTGGTCAGAAACTCTTTATCCTTGGGGGCCGTGATGAACTTAGATGGTCTCCTGGGGGTGGGTTCCACTGAGTCAGGAGCCGCCCAAGCCTTCTTTGCCACCACTTGCATAAGGGGGTCAAAGGGAGGGGACACCCAGGAGGTGGAAGGGCGAGAGCCAAACGCCTCAAGGTACACTGATTCATCCTCTGAAGGGTTGAGGGCTGGCCAATTCCCCCTCTGTTATAAAATTTCAAGGATGTCTGCAAAGGAGACATCTTCAGAGGGGGAACGAGGGGAAAGTACAGTTTTGTACCTACCATAAATGTAGATGTTCGAGGATCCACATTGCTGCAGTCATAACCTGTGGGTAGTCCGCTGTCCTCGGTCGGCCCGAATACCAAAGAGCTAGGCTGGCGTCGGTCATTGTCGCCCAGCGCTGACGTCAGTACGTAGTAGTACTTAAGCGCATGACCGACGCCATAACCTCAGTCTTTCTTGCCCCAGATGTCAGAAGGCCTAAAAATGAAAGGCCAGAGCCAAAATAGTAAACACCCAACAACCACCAGTGTGGAAATAAAGAGTATCCCAAAAAGAAACACAGCAACCACAAACTATAGAGGGGAGGGAGGGAAAATAGGACTGCAGCAATGTGGATCCTCGAACATCTACATTTATGGTAGGTACAAAACTGTACTATGTTCTTCGTCTCACATTGCTGCAGTCATAACCTGTGGGTAGAATCCCAAAGCGAAGGAAAAGGGAGGCTGGCAAACTAAATTGCATTAGGAGCTGCTAACATGCCCTGTAAAACTGCAGTGGCAAACCCAGCCCTGGACTTGGAATAAAGAGGGAGATGGTAATGCTTAGTAAAAGTGTGTACTGAACTCCAAGTAGCTGCCTCCAAAATATCCTTAGTAGCTACCCCCCTCAAAAAGGCAGTAGATGTGGCAGTAGCCCTAGTAGAATGAGGTCTGATCCCAGCAGGAACATTCTTCCCATGATGAGAATAACAAAAAGCAATACAGTGACCAATCCACTTAGAAATAGTTTGCTTTGAAACAGCTTTCCCTTGTGAACCCAAAGCAAAGGAAATAAATAACTGTTGAGTCTGCCTGAACTCTTTAGTTCTGCTCAAATAATAATGTAGCTGCCTGTGGATGTCCAAAGAATGCAAGAATTTTTCCCCCTTATTTTGGGGATCAGCATAAAAAGTAGGCAAATGAATAGACTGGTTCAAGACCACATTAGAAATCACTTTAGGCATAAAAGTAGGGTTAGTACGCAAAGAAACTCTATCCTTATGGAATATCAGAAAGGGTTCAACTGCCATGAGTGCCTGCAATTCAGATACCCTCCTAGCAGAAGTAACGGCCAACAAAAAAGCAGTCTTCCAAGACAAAAACTTCAACTCAGACGAAGCTGCAGGTTCAAAAGGAGGTAAAGTAAGCTTCTCCAACACAAAATTGAGATCCCAGGAAGGAGTAGGAGCTCTACGTGGGGGTCTTATATTTTTTGCCCCTCTAAGAAATTGTTTAAACAAAGGGTGAGAAAATAAAGGAGGGTCACAATCATAGTGGGCAGAAATGGCTGCAGCATGAACCTTCACAGAAGAAAATGACAAACCCTTGTCCAGTAATTCAGTAAGATACTGTAGTGCAAAACTCAAATTAGGTACTTAAACATCAAAGCCCTTTGCTGTGCTCCAAAGAAAAAATCTCCTCCATTTATCAGCATAAACTTTTCGAGTACTAGGCCACCTGGCTTCCAAAATGACATCTAAAACCTGTTGAGGAAGCTGAGACCCCACCGGCTCTAATACAGAATACGCCAGGCTGTTAGATGCAGGGACTGCACCCTGACATTGAGAAAATGATGGTTTGACTGGGATAACAAGTGAGGAATCTGTGGCAAAGGCCAAGGGGGCTCCTGAATTAAACTCCTCAGCAGAGGATACCAATGCTGCCGTGGCCAATCTGGTGCTATTAGAATCATACAAGGCTCGTCCCGCCTGACTTTCAAGAGTACCTTGGGAAGAAGAGGCAGAGGGGGGAAAGCATAGACGTGAAGGTTGTTCCAACTGAAAGATAGAGCATCCACTTTCCAAGCTTTTGGGTGGAACATCTTTGTGCAAAATTTTGGCAGTTGGAAATTCAGTGGAGAAGCAAACAGATCTATGTCTGGAGTTCCCCAAGCCACGGTCAACTGTTGGAATACCTGAGGGTCCAATTTCAACTCGTGGGGATCCACAATTTGTCTGCTCAATACATCTGCTAGGGAGTTCTGTGCTCCTGGCAGAAACCGTGCTTGAAGATTGATGTGCAAACTCAGAGCAGTCTCCCACAATATCATTGCTTGTCTGCAAAGAGGGCAAGAATGGGTTCCCCCCTGCTTGTTGATGTACCACATGACTGTTGTGTTGTTTGTTCGAATCAACACCTGTCCCGGCTGAAGTAGGTCCTTGAAGGCCATCAAGGCAAATTGGACTGCTAACATCTCCTTCATGTTGATATGCAAATGTAGTAGTTTGGGAGGCCACGTGTCTTGTATCCATTTCCCATTGAAGTGTGCTCCCCAAGCCAAGTCCGAGGCATCCGTCGTTATGATCTGACTCGCCTCTGGTCGGGTCACAGAGAGTCCCCTGTTTAGGTGACATTCCTGAGCCCACCACAAGAATTCCTTCTGGATGCAAGGTATTATCCGAATGACAGTGTCCAAACCGTGGCAGTGTTGAGTCCATACACTTTTGAGATACCATTGTAGCTTCCTCATATGCAGTTTGGCATTGGGAAGTACTAGAATGCAAGATGCCATGAACCCCAAGGCTTGAAGGACTGTCCTTGCAGTCAGCCTGGACATTACAGATAACTGCTGGAAGTATAGATGAAGAGTTCTTTGTTTGTCCGGGGTCAGAAATGCCATCTGAGAAGCTGTATTCAGTCTCACACCCAGAAAGCACATGTCCTGAGAGGGCACTAGACTGGACTTTATTTCGTTCACAGAATACCCTAGGCACCTTAAAACTGCCATTACATACTGGAGATGGTGTAGTAACTTGTCTTTGTCTTGAGCAAGAATCAGGCAATCGTCCAGATAAGGATAAATTTGTATTCCCCTCTGTCTGAAGAAAGCAATTACAGGAGCCAGAACTTTTGTGAACACCCTGGGCGCAGTAGATAAACCAAAGGGCAATGCAGAGAACTGATAATGAGAAGTACCAGCCCGAAATCTCAGGAATCTCCTGCAGCTGGGCCTGATAGGGATGTGAAGATAGGCCTCTTTGAGATCCAGGGTTACCATCCAGTGATCTTTGCCTAGCATAGGCAGAAGTTGTTGTAATGTTAACATCTTGAACTTTGGAATGTCTAGGTAGGTATTGTGAATGGACAAATCCAGAATTGGCCTCCAAGTGTTTTCTTTCTTTGGCACTAGGAATAGACGGGAATAAAATTCTAGGCCTACTTCTGACGGAGGGACCACCTGAATTGCCCCCATCTGCAAAAGCAAAGAAATTTGCTCCTGAGCCTCCAGCCTTTGTTGAGGAGGCACATCCGGCATGCCTTTGAAAGGAAGAAAAGTGTGAAAATAAAACTTGTAACCTTGATTTAATATATACAACACCCATTTGTCCTGGGTGACCAAATGCCAGTTTTGTTTGAAAAGTCCCAACTTTCCTCCTAGAGGAGCTGCCAGAAAAGAAGGGTCTGGCAGCTGAAGATACAGGTCATTGGGTCTGTTTACGAAAAGGCTGACCCCTGCCCTCACCAGAAGACTGTGCAGAAGAACTCCAAGTCCTAGGTCTGAAAGAACCCTGAGCGTGAGCCCTACCTCTACCACGTTTAGACCTTCCCTTAGACTGATAATCCGAAGAAGGGTAAGACCATCCTCTAGCAGGCCAATTCCTACTAAACTTAGGGGGCTGCACCTGCAAAAAATCCTTGACCGTCTGCATAGACTTAGCCTTATCTTCCATCTTTTTCAAAACTGACTCCACAGGGGAACAAAAAAGAACTTCAGATTGAAGAGGAGCATCCAAAATCTGAGCCTTAACATGCTCTGACAAATTTTGATCCTTAAGCCAGGCATGTCTACGAATAACTGAACCTGTAGCAGCCACCCTGGATGAAGCCTGAAGAGCATCGAAACCACACTGCAAAGAATGTTTGCCAACTTGATCTGATGCATGAACCAACTCCTGGAGCTCTTTACACTCTATACCCTCAGATAAAGCATCCACCTTAGATTTCAATTGGCCTAACAAAAAGTTCTGATACTTCAGCATATGAAATTGGCAATTCAAAGCCCTCATAGCTAACGTAGAGGAGGTGTACACTTTTTTCCCCCACCGATCTAACGCTCTAGAATCTTTATCCAAAGGAACTGGATTCTTAGCCACAGAAGCCCTGACACCCTTCAGACCTTGAATAATAGTTTCCGGATCAGCTCTAGGACTCTTGTACAAATACTTACGTGCTTCTGGAACTCTGTAATATCTGTCTGGCTTGACAGGGGCGGGGGGCAAAGAATCAGGATTAAGGGAAGCTTCAGAAAAAACATCCTGAACAACATCTAAGACAGGAGGAATAGCCAAGGGCCTATGTTGTGGCAAAAACAAAAATTCCCTAAGCCTTTTCCGAGAATCTGAAAAATCCTGACCTTCCCACTTGAAATGTTCCCTCATGGAATGTAAAGTTTCAGAAAAAGAAAAATCCTCTGGAGGAGAAGCAGAAGGACAGGAATCCTCTGCATCCGAATCTGAATAGGGAGGGAAATCCTGAATTTCTTCAGCTGAGGAATCAGAGTAGTCTGAAGAATGATCCATTCCCTCTAAATCTGCCTCCACCCTAGGCCTCTTCTCTGGGGGGGGGGGGGCATAGAACCCCTGATCAAAGTAATCAAGTCCTCTGCCATTTTTAACATATGCTTTTTAGGAAAAGGGGCTGGAGAGCTAGAACTATGGCCAGGGCCAGCAAGACAAGGTTTGGCCTTAGCATGGCCTTTAGCCACTGAAGTAGAAGGCCTAATAACCTTTTGTAAAGATGGAACTACAGATACCTGAGAAGCACCCTCAGCCTGGCCTAACTCCTGAGAGGCCAACTCCTGCAAAAGTAAAGGTTCCCCCCTGGGATTCAGCCAAACCCTCGGCCGGATCCACAGATTCAACCGGAGGTTCCATAGAACCGGCGTCCGCAACGGACGACTCATCCGGTTTAGACCTCAAAGATTTATCTTTACGCTTTTTAGCGGTAGCGGGCGTCGGAGGATCTGACGGCATGTTATAGTTACACCGTTTACCGAAAACAAGCCTGGCACAGTCTAATCTTTGTTTAATGGTGCGCTTATTAAATTTAGCACAAAAGCTACACCCGACTACGTCGTGTTCAGGCCCCAAGCAAGGAATACAGAAAGAATGATAATCCCTATGAGGTATCTGTTTCCCACAAGAAATACAATTATTAACTTTTTCTGACATCCGGAAAACTGAGGCAAGAAAAGACAAAAATTTCCCCAACAGGGTACTTAGCCCAACTTGGTCTTCGGTCTGAAACTCGAAAAATGAAAATTTCAGAACGCCGAACGGCACTTGCAAATGCTGCTTCTGCTTCGGACCACGCGGCAAGAAAGACTGGGGTTATGGTGTCGGTCATGCGCTTAAGTACTACTACGTACTGACGTCAGTGCTGGGCGACAATGACCGACGCCAGCCTAGCTCTTTGGTATTCGGGCGGACCGAGGACAGCGGACTACCCACAGGTTATGACTGCAGCAATGTGAGATGAAGAACATCCTTCAGAATCCTCTAAATCAGTGTCAGAGGTGACAGACTCAGGGGAGTCAATGTGCTTCCTCTTACACTGCCTCTTCCTAGAGGGCTCTCCTACAGGGTCAGGAGAGGCCTCGGAAGAGGAGGAGATCCCCACAGGGGAAACTTGAGGAGCTGGCTCTCTACGGTCGGGGATGAGATAGAGTCGAAATCACCAGAGGCACCATAGGGGGAGGGGCAGAAAGAACCGACTGGGGAGTAGAACCTGGTTCTAACACGCTCCTCATGACCTCAAAAGCACCCCTGTCAGGCAGAGCCGAAGGTCTCCATTCCGAAAAACTGAAAACCTCCCCTGGCACCGACAGTGACGGCTCCGAGGCCGATGTCGGAGCCGAACTCATCAGCGCCGAAGCACAGAGAAGGAGAGCGGGGTCGGACAAGGGTCCGATGCCACTTGCCCCCTTGGAGCCGACGAGGGAAGTCCGGCACCGAGATTCTTCCAAAGAAGACATCGGAGCCGACGACGGAACCGAAGACAAAGGTATCGGTTCTGACGCCACCCCAGTATCGGGTCCGAGCCGCCCCGGCTCCGAACTCAAGAGTCAGAGGAGGAATAGATTGAGTGGTAGGAATAGGTCTCGACTGTTGAGTCAGACTTTGAAGCATCTGGGATAATGTCTCGGACTTAAGTTGACTCACTACTCTCTGAAGGTCATGGTCTGATAACCTGGAAGACCTAGAAGAGTGGGATCTATGGCTCCGTTCAGACAGCAAGGGTGATGCTGGAGCCGAATGAACGGAGCCGATAGATGGAGATCGGGACCTCTTTCTGGATGTCGGTTCTGATAATAAAATCGGAGCCGACAGAGTAATATCTTCCTCGGCTCCGGCCGGAGCAGAGGACACCGTAGGGGCTTGTATTCGAGTTTCATCGGCTCCGGCCGGAGCCGATGTTGAATAGCTTTAGGGCCTCCAGAAGATGGCTCAGAGGCTGGAGCCGAAGGTCTAGAAGGCTTCGAGGGTTTCCCCGATGACTGAGTCAAGGGACCCTCAGGCTTAAGTAAGCCCCTTAAAATAAGTTTATTTTTTGGCTCCTGCAGGACTCTAGGGCTGAAGCCATGGCAAACAGCACATGAGTCCTGCAGGTCCAAAGGTCCCAGGCAGTACACACAAGAAGTGTGACCGTCTGTCAGAGACATCTTCTGACAGCACGAGTCACACTTCTTAAAGCCTGAGACCTCTGGATTCCATAGACCTATCTAAGGGAAAGTGTAACACACAAGCGCACACACACACCGATTACACTTAGGGTTAAATTAACACTAATTTAAACAAATTATAGTAATAAAATTCCCTATAAAACACAGTCACTCACTAGGAAGGGAGGGACTGGGCCTAGGGCCCCAGAGGGAAATTTTCTACGATTTAGTGGAAAAAAGGGGGTGGAAAGTTAACGGGAATGGGATAAACTAATTTAACACTAACTATTTATAAGAAAAATTAACTTTAAGGGGAGAAAAGGCTAAGAAACTAGTTCTTTACCAAAAAACTAACCTGAGCCGGTAGGAACACACCTCGATCGCTGTAGCGGCAAACGAGATCTGAGGAGTTACCGCCTAGCATTGTGGGATATAGGGGAGCCTCGAGCCGATGGAACTAGCTCTCGAGCTTTTAGAGTGGCTGAGTCGGAGCAGAGGATCGGCTCCGAACCCATCCAGCAAGAATGAAGGCGAGATTGACAACTTAACATCATATGGCATTACTGACTGACTACAGTCCTCAAAAATTATACAGGAAATCAAAAAGTTTGCTAGGGACAGAGGCAAAAGAGTTATTCCCAATATTTCAACAATATGAATGCAAAAGACAAACCTTGAGAAATTGTTTCAACCTGTCCAGCTGTAAAGGGTTTCAAACTAAATAGATTAGATATTACAATGAACCTGTTTTGAAGAGAGTTCCCCCCTTGCACCTGAACCATTTCAGATAGACAGTTTGCAACTACTTATCCTAGTTGCTTGTTTTCCAGCACCTTTATTGAATCACTTGTGAAAGGCACATTTACACAAATGTAATCAAATTGCATTAAATTAACAAACTTTATACTTCATATATATTGCTATATATCATATAACCTAAATAACATAACAAATTATTCAATTCCTGCCCCCTTTTTTAAACAAGGAACATCTTTATTAAACCATCACTTACAACATAACTAATCCTACATTTACATAAAATGAAAACAAACTACAATGACACAATCCTTGTTGCAAGCATTTTATATCACAAACCATACTGACCCTCCCAAATGCAATCATTATACATCAGTTATACTCTACCCAATCATTTTCAGTCAAACACTACACAGCTCATTTAAGTCCTGCCTTCTTTTAAAACTCATTCCTCTCCTGTATGTATTGTTCCCCCAATTCCCATTTTTCCTGTAGTTTACTCCTTCCTTTTTCTAAAGATCTTAATTCCGGTTGTTTTATCTGTTACTATATACTTCTAATATAGTTGGTTTCGATTTTGATTTCCATTTTCTAGTAATTGCTTTTTTTTTTTGGCAACCACCATAACTAGATACAACAAGGCCATACCATGTCTAGAAAATTCCGATTCTGTATCATAGCGCAGATAAATTCTCTCACTCGTCACACCAATCTGCCCACCCAGCATTTCTGACAGTGCATCCCACAGGAAATCACAGTCTGCCAAACTACCACACTCCCAGAAAATAGGTTTCAAAGTACCTCTTTCTTCCCCGTCACACCTTCAACATTTGCTATCTACCTGAGGAAAAATTCTCTGGAATCTACTTGGGGTATAAAAACAGCTATGCAAACATTTCCAAGCAAAACTCCTACATCTTCTAGATTTTGTTGCATATTTGGGAGACATACATATATCTTCCCACTGTTTCTTTGTGAATGGCTTATCCAGTCTCTCTTCCAATCCTTTCTAACTGCCTCTGATTATTATAGTTATCATGCAATATTTTTTATGTTCTACTAATTCCTTTTTTAATGGCAGCTTCTAGTCTAGACTCTATTAAAAATTCTACCAGTGCCGGTCTTTTATTTATGACCCCCCCCCCCCGACTTCTTTCTCTCTGCCTATAATCTGATATCAATCCTTCACAGGGAAGGCAATTCTCTAACCTGTAGTCCAAATAAATTATTGGCCTCTTCCCATTCTATTAACTTTCCCTCTCGCGCTATTTGCTCCCAGTACCTTACTTATCCCAGCTACTCCTGACAAACTTCTTATATTCATACCTGATGGGAGTGGACTAAACAGTATTAAAAAGCCTAAGTCTATGTGTCACTCATTACCTTTTCTTCAAGGATGTAGACATCACTTCAGTCAGCAAGATTCATCACAGTCTCAGTAAATGTGTGATTAATGTGTTGGTGAAGCTTGCCACATGCTATACTGCCTAGGGTATTAGCTGCATAACTCAACCTCTTATCCAGAATCAAACACATCCACAAATAATCAGGAGTAACTAAAAGCACACCTTTAAAAGGTTAGTTAGTACCATTAAATAGAGATGTTGAAAGAACAGAAAGTGAATTAACATGCATCTTCTGAAGTAAAAGAAGCCCAATACTCTGTTTAGCATCATTTGTCAAGTGCAATTCACCACATTTTGTTTTCTTTTCTGGATTACTTGTTACCATGCAAGCCATTGGGGTGTGATGGTGTGGAAGTGCAGTACCAGTTTCATAAATGAATGTAGATACTCTGCAAAAATAGAAATCCATGGTATCCCTTGAAGTCTCTGAAAAAAAACAGTATGCAACCTACACTGGGTCCAAAACAAACCAAGCAGAAACTTTGCAGCGTGGTGGGTATGTTGTTCACTTCCTGAATTATGTTATGCACTTAGTTCACTTAATAAAAACTGAACTGTAAAATACTTGCTACAAACAAAATAATCAAATAGAAAACAGTAGGTAGTCCACAGTGGAGTTACCAATGGAATATCCTTTATTGAAACACAGAGACAACCAATCCTAGTTGAGTACAATGACGAGCATCAAAAACATTCTTTGTTTAATCAGGTTGTTTGGAGCAAGGGATTAGTTACAGAGGGTGGTTCTGTTAAGACCAATAAAAGCATTAAAATCATACTTTTTAGCCAAGTCCCCTTCCCCTTCACACCATAGTGTAAACAGTGTGCGCTAACTAAAACAAACTGAAAAGCTAGAGACAAATTACAATCTAAACCAGTTTAACACTTTGTATGGGCTAACCAACTATCACAAAACTTTATTAAGAAACTAAAAAAATGACCAACAAAAAGATCTACCACTAGACATCTACAAGAATAAATATTAATATACAACTTTTAACAAAGATCACTTTCATATTAGATAAATATTTCATTAGATTTGTGTCTCAAAACAAACCATAAAATGAATGAACATGTGCAAAGATATACAACTGAAAACCTAAGTAGGATGAAAAACAAAAATAATTGCCAAGCTGCAAATACAGTGATAAATGTTAAAAATAAAGTGCCATGGCCATGGGGATCTGTTAAAGCGTTGCATCTAACTAAGAAAACACTTGGTTCGAGTGTGCAAGAGTGCACTCAAGAGCAATTGCAACCTTTAAAACAGAAAAAGCAAAAGAAAGACAAAATGGCACACTAGCACAACATGAAAGAACAGGTAATCTTTTAGATATGGTGCTTAGCTACAAATTTCTTTAAATTTAATAGAAATTACTATAAAGAAAAAATTGGTATACCCATGGGGGCAGTTATGGCCCGTAGCCTAGCCAACATAGTGCTAGGCAAGTGGGAGGAGGATTTTGTTTATAACAAAGAATACATGCAGCATATCATGGTGCATCTGCATTTTATTGATGACATTTATCTTATGTGGAAGGGAGACGGTGCTAAATTACAAGAGTTGATCTTTCTGGATCAAACCACCAGTTTAGAGTTTCACCTCTTCCCACATCCTCCCCTCAGCAGTCTTCTTAGATATGCAGATCACCAAGGATTGGACCGAGGTAAAATGCAGACTACTAAAGACTTGGACCAAGGTAAAATTGACCCAGATCTTTACAGAAAACCTACCACAGTAAACCTCCTGCTACATAATAAGATTCTCCAACTCACCAGGATGAGATACAACGTTAAGTCTCAGGGCTACAGGTTGGCTAAAATCACCACAAAAATGGAACGCTTCCTGAAGAACCTAAATGGACTTGAAAATGATTTTTTGATGAGGGGATATGAAAGCAATATGTTAAAAAGCATTTTGGAACCTATAGTTGAACTAAAAAGTACAAATGCACCAGCACTTAACAGGTCTTATAGGAGGGTGTTAAAGAAATCTATGGAAATAAATCTAAAGACATTTGTATCTTAACTTTTGCTGTTGACTATTACAGCATCGTTGATGTTTTTAGAGAGAACTGGGTCATAATTAGTGAAAGCTCATATTTAATGGCCGTCCTTGGTGAAGCTCCTTCCTTTGTGTATATCAAAGCCAGGAACATCAGGAGTTTGGCTGAAAGTAGGCGTAGACCACAGGATACATGGCAACAGTAAGTGTGGAGCCAACTACGTCTTTTGTCAGCACATACAAGAGGGGAAACAGTTTTTTCTGCACTTATTTATAGAAACTGATTAAAATCAATGCAGGTGGTGACTAACTCCAGGCAGGTGGTTTACAGGGCTAGCTGCAATGACTGTGAAGCATTCTATGCGGGGAAAATGCTCAACTGACTTAAAAGTGCTTCTGGCCATCTTTCTGAAATTAGAGCCAAGTGCAACAACACACTGGCTCGGCACCTGCAGCTACACAAAAGACACACTGGCTAATACTGACCATGTGGACCTTTTGGAACTGGAAGGAGAAATTCCTAACCTTTTAGAAAAACATGAACTACTGTGGCAGCTGAAACTGAACTCCCTTTAGAAAACTGGGGCTTTATTACTGTTCCATAAAAAGCATACCAGATCTCTGAAAACTGCCCCACTGTTTAAAAGACTATTAAAAGACTGCTATGGGAACTGATTAAAAAGTACAGTTTTGTACCTACCATAAATGTAGATGTTCGAAGATCCACATTGCTGCAGTCATAACCTGTGGGTAGTCCGCTGTCCTCGGTCGGCCCGAATACCAAAGTGTTAGGCTGGCGTCGGTCATGGTCGCTTAGATCTGACGTCAGTACGCCGTAGTACTAAAGCGCATGACCGACGTCATATCCTCAGTCTTTCTTGCCCCAGATGTCAGAAGGCCCAAAAAGAAAGGCCAAAGCCAAAAATATACAATACAATATTTACAACCCAAACCACACAACCACCCCAAACTACAGTGGGGAAGGAGGGAGGGAAAATTGGACTGCAGCAATGTGGATCTTCGAACATCTACATTTATGGTAGGTACAAAACTGTACTATGTTCTTCATCTCACATTGCTGCAGTCATAACCTGTGGGTAGAATCCCAAAGCAAAAGTAAAGGGAGGTTGGTAAATCATAAAGCATTGGAGGCTGCTAGCATGCCCTGCAAAACTGCAGTGGCAAACCCTGCCCTAGATTTTGAATAAAGAGGGAGATGGTAATGCTTAGAAAAAGTGTGCACTGAACTCCAAGTAGCTGCCTCCAAAATATCTTTAGTAGCTACACCCCTCAGAAAGGCAGTAGAAGTGGCAGTAGCCCTAGTGGAATGAGGTCTGATTCCAGCCGGAATCTCCTTACCATGATGAGAATAACAAAAAGCAATACAATGGCCAATCCACTTAGAAATAGTTTGTTTAGAAACAGGTTTCCCTTGAGAACCCAAAGCAAAAGAAAGAAACAACTGTTGAGACTGTCTGAACCCTTTAGTTCTGCTCAAATAATAACGCAACTGCCTGTGGATATCCAAAGAATGCAAAATCTTTTCCCCTTTATTTTGGGGATCAGCATAAAAAGTAGGCAAATGAATAGACTGGTTCAAGGCCACATTTGAGACCACTTTAGGCATGAAAGTAGGGTTAGTACGCAAAGAGACCCTATCCTTATGAAAAATTAGGAAGGGTTCAACTGCCATTAGAGCCTGTAATTCAGATACCCTTCTAGCAGATGTAATGGCCAACAAAAAAGCTGTCTTCCAAGACAAAAACTTCAACTCAGCTGTAGCTGCAGGCTCAAAAGGAGATAAAGTGAGTTTCTCCAACACAAAATTGAGATCCCAGGAAGGAGTAGGAGCTCGTCGTGGGGGTCTTATGTTCTTCGCCCCTCTAAGAAACTGCTTAAACAAAGGATGAGAGAACAACGGTGGGTCACAGTCATAGTGAGCAGAAATGGCTGCAGCATGAACTTTCACAGAGGAGAAAGATAAACCTTTGTCTAGTAATTCTGTAAGATACTGAAGTGAAACACTCAAATTAGGTAGTGAAACATCAAAGTCCTTTGCTTTACACCAAAGAAAAAAATCTCCTCCATTTATCAGCATAAACCTTCCTTGTACTAGGCTGTCTGGCCTCCAAAATAACATTCAAAACCTGTTGAGGAAGCTGCGACCCTCCAGGGTCTAGAACATAATATGCCAGGCTGTCAGATGCAGGGACTGTATCTTGACATTGAGGAAATGATTGCTTGCCTGGGACAAAAGGAGTGGACTTGCTGGCAAAGGCCAAGGAGGCTCCCTTACTAAACTCCTCAGCAGAGGGTACCAGTGCTGACGTGGCCAATCTGGAGCTATAAGAATCATGGAGGGCTTGTCCTGTCTGACCTTCAGGAGCACCCTGGGAAGGAGAGGCAGAGGAGGAAAGGCATAGACGTGAAGGTTGTTCCAACTGAATGATAGAGCATCCACTTTCCAAGCTTTTGGATGAAACATCTTTGTGCAAAACTTTGGCAACTGGAAATTTAGTGGAGAAGCGAACAGATCTATGTCTGGAGTCCCCCAGAACACTGTCAACTGTCGAAATACATGAGGATCCAGTTTCCACTCGTGGGGATCCACCATCTGTCTGCTCAAAACATCCGCTAAGGAGTTCTGTGCTCCTGGCAGAAACCTTGCTTGAAGAGTGAGGTGTAAACTGAGAGCCGTCTCCCACAAAATCATAGCTTGTCTGCAAAGTGGGTACGAATGGGTTCCCCCTTGCTTGTTGATGTACCACATGACAGTTGTGTTGTCTGTTTGAATCAACACTTGTCCTGGGTGTAGTAGATCCTTGAAGGCCATCAATGCAAATTGGACTGCTAACATCTCCTTCATGTTGATATGCAAATGTTGAAGTCTGGCAGGCCACGTGTCTTGAACCCATTTTCCATTGAGGTGTGCTCCCCAAGCCTTGTCCGAGGCATCTGTCGTTAAGATCTGACTCGCCTCTGGTCGGGTCACAGAGAGTCCCTTGTTTAGGTGACATTCCTGAGCCCACCACAAAAATTCCTTTTGAATGCAAGGTATTATCTGAATGACAGTGTCCAAATCGTGGCAGTGTTGCGTCCATACACTCTTGAGATAGCATTGTAACTTCCTCATATGCAGTTTGGCATTGGGAAGCACCAGAATACAAGATGCCATGAACCCCAAGGCTTGAAGGACTGTCCTTGCAGTCAGCCTGGACAGGTGAGACAATTTTTGGAAGTAAAGGGAAAGATTTCTTTGCTTGTCCGGGGTCAAAAACGCCATCTGAGAGGCTGTATTCAGTCTCACACCCAGAAAGCACATGTCCTGAGAGGGTACTAGACTGGACTTTATTTTGTTCACAGAATACCCTAGGCACCTTAACACTGCCATAACATACTGAAGATGGTGAAGTAGCTTGTCTTTGTCTTGAGCAAGAATCAGGCAATCGTCCAAG
This sequence comes from Protopterus annectens, assembly GCF_019279795.1. Taxonomy (NCBI): domain Eukaryota; kingdom Metazoa; phylum Chordata; order Ceratodontiformes; family Protopteridae; genus Protopterus; species Protopterus annectens. The sequence goes on from NC_056733.1 coordinate 1,589,002,201, forward strand.
TAAGGATAAATCTGTATTCCCCTTAACCTGAAGAAGGCTATCACCGGAGCCAGAACCTTTGTGAATACCCTGGGCGCAGTAGATAAGCCAAAGGGCAATGCAGAGAACTGATAATGTAAAGTCCCAGCCCGAAAACGCAGGAATCTCCTGCAGCTTGGCCTGATAGGAATATGAAGATAAGCCTCCTTGAGATCCAGAGTTACCATCCAGTGATCTTTGCCTAGCATAGGTAGAAGTTGTTGCAAGGTCAACATTTTGAATTTTGGAATGTCCAGGTATGTGTTGAGAATAGACAAATCCAGAATCGGTCTCCAAGTGTCCCCCTTTTTTGGTACAAGAAACAGGCGAGAATAAAATCCTAGGCCCACCTCTGATGGAGGCACCTGCTGGATAGCTCTCATTTGAAGTAAAGAAATCTGTTTGTGAGCCTCTGCCTTTTGCTGAGGAGGAACGTCTGGCATGCCTTTGAAAGGGGGCAATGTGTGGAAATAAAACTTGTAGCCTCGGTTTATAATGTCCAACACCCATTTGTCCTGGGTGACTAAAAGCCAATTTTTCCTGAAAAGTGCTAACTTTCCCCCTAGAGGAGCTGCCAGACAAGAAGGATCGGGCAGCTGAAGATGCAGGTCATTGGGTCTGCTTACGAAAGGACTGGCCCCTGCCTTCACCAGCAGACTGCGCAGGGGAACCCCACGTCCTAGGCCTGAAAGAACCCTGTGCATGAGCTCTGCCCCTACCACGTCTAGATCTGCCCCTAGACTGTGAATCAGAAGAAGGGTAAGCCCATCCCTTAGTAGGCCAATTTCTGCTAAACTTAGGGGGCTGCACTTGTAAGAAATCTTTAACAGTCTGCATAGACTTAGCTTTGTCCTCCATTTTCTTCAAGACTGACTCCACAGGAGAACCAAACAAAACTTCAGACTGAAGGGGGAGCATCCAGAATTCGAGCTTTAACATGCTCTGACAAGTTCTGATCCTTAAGCCAAGCATGCCTACGAATAACTGATCCAGTGGCAGCCACCCTAGAAGAAGCCTGCAAAGCATCAAAACCACACTGCAAGGAATGCTTACCCACCTGATCAGAGGCATGAACCAAATCCTGTAATTCTTTACACTCTATCCCCTCTGCTAAAGCATCCACCTTAGATTTCAATTGACTAAGAAGAAAATTCTGGTATTTCAGCATATGAAACTGGCAATTTAAAGCCCTCATAGCAAGCGTGGAAGAGGTATACACTTTTTTACCCCACCTGTCCAGAGCTCTAGAGTCCTTATCCATAGGAACTGGGTTCTTTACAACAGAAGCCCTGACACCCTTAGGTCCCTGGCTAATAGTTTCAGGGTCCGCCCTAGGGCTCTTATACAAATATTTATGAGCCTCAGGCACCCTGTAATACCTGTCTGGCTTAACTGGGGCAGGAGGTAAAGAGTCAGGATTAAGAGAAGCCTCAGAGAAAACATCCTGTACAACATCTAAGACTGGAGGAATAGCCAAGGGCCTATGTTGAGGTAAAAACAAGAATTCCCTAAGCCTCTTTCGGGAATCTGAGAAATCCTGACCTTCCCATTTGAAATGCTCCCTCATAGAATGCAGGGTTTCTGAAAAAGAAAAATCCTCTGGAGGGGAAGCAGAGGGACTAGAATCCTCCGCGTCAGAATCAGAGTAAGGGGGATAATCCTGAATGTCTTCAGCCGAAGACTCTGAATAATCTGAAGAATGCTCCAATCCTTCCACCTCTGGCTCCACCCTAGGCCTCTTATCTGGAGGGGGCATAGAACCTCTAATTAAGGTAATTAAATCTTCTGCCATTTTAAGCATGTGCTTTTTAGGCACAGAACCTGCAGACCTAGGGCTGACACCAGAGGAAGATAAACCAGGCCTGGCCTTAGAAGGTACCTTAGAAACAGAGGGAGAAGGCCTAACCACCTTATGCAAGGAAGGGAGCACAGCCACCTGAGAGGCCCCCTCAGCCTGACCCGACTCCTGAGAGGCCACATCTTGCAAAACTAAAGGTTCCTCCTGAGACTCAACAGAAACCTAGGCCGGATCCACAGACTCCACCGTGGTCTAAAGAACCGGCGTCCGGAACAGACGACTCATCCTGCCTGGATTTCAAAGATTTCTCCTTGCGCTTCTTAGCGGTAGCGGGCGTCGGAGGATCAGACGGCATATTATAATTACACCGCTTACCGAAGACAAGCCTAGCACAATCTAACCTACGCTTTATAGTGCGCTTATTAAATTTAGCACAAAAGCGACACCCGACTACGTCGTGCTCAGGCCCCAAACAAGGAATACAAAGAGAGTGGTAATCCCTATGCGGTATCTGTTTCCCACAAGAAATACAATTATTCACTTTTTCTGACATCCGGAATTAACTGAGGCAAGAAAAGACAAAAATATTCCCCAACGGGGTACTTAGCCCAACTTGGTCTTCGGTCTGAAACTCAGAAAATGAAAATTTCAGGATGCCGAACGGCACTTGCAAACGCTGCTTCTGCTTCGTACCATGCGGCAAGAAAGACTGAGGATATGACGTCGGTCATGCGCTTTAGTACTACGGCGTACTGACGTCAGATCTAAGCGACCATGACCGACGCCAGCCTAACACTTTGGTATTCGGGCCGACTGAGGACAGCGGACTACCCACAGGTTATGACTGCAGCAATGTGAGATGAAGAACATCTGACATTACTTGCTTATATTATGTTTTAAAAAAAAACATCAAACACACTACTTCTTTTAGCACCAACTTACAATGTTATAAAGGACATACTTTAGGTGGCTCATGTATACATTAATCATTTTTGATGGCTCCAAATTAAATGCTACTTTCGATTTTAAACTGAACACTTTTGTTGCACTTTTTCCTCTTAGGCAGTGAAAGTCTGATGGCGCACAAAATGTGGATGGGCCTAGTCTTTCTTTTGTTTTTTTTTGTTTTAAAGGTTGCAATTACTCTTGAGAGCACTCTTGCACACTCAAACTGTTTTCTTAGTTAGACACCACACACTAACATAGTGCTTTATTTTTTTTAACATTTATCACTGTATTTCCAGCTAAGCAATTATTTTTTGTGTTTTTCATCCTACATAGGTTTTCAGTTGTATATCTATACACGTTCATTCATATTATGGTTTGTTTTGACACACAAACCTGATTATTTAATACGCAAGCAATCTTTGTTAAAAGTTGCATATTTATTAATATTTATTCTGGTGGATGGTAGATCATTTTGTTAGTTATTCATTTTTTAGTTATTTTCTTAATAAAGTTTTGGATTAGTTGGTTACCTTATACAAAGTGTTAATAAACTGGTCTTAGATTTTATTTGTCTTTAGCTTTTCAATTTCAGTTTTAAGTAGCACAGTCTCTGTTTACACTATGGTGTTAGGGGGGGAAGGGGGACTTGGCTAAAGGAATGACTAATGCTTTTACTTGTCTTAACAGAACCACCCTCTGTACCTACTCCCTTGCTCCAAACAATCTAATTATATATAAATAAGGAATTTTTTTGATGCACTTCATTATACTCAGCTAGGATTGCTTGTGTGTTTCAATAAAGGATATTCCATTTTTAATTCAACTGTGGACTACCTACTATTTTCTACTTGATTATTTTGTAGCACATATTTTACAGTTCACTTTTTATTAAGTGAACCAAGTGCATAACATAGTTCAGGAAGTGAACATCACACCCTCCACAGTGCAAAGTTTCTTCTCAGATACTATATTCACAATCACAGATAAAGCACTTAAGCACTAACGCACTTGGTTCTTCAATTGTGGCAAACTGCTTTTTGCATTAGTAGCCAACAGTCTGATAACATTTTAGATGAGACTTATTTTGGTGGAGAAGGTGCTTTTCTTTATAGGGCACGATGACTTGGTTATAATTCTCGGCAAAGACCCAAAATCAAAGAAAATTCTTCAATATTACTCTAATTTGCTTAAAGAGTTAATGAGAATTGCAGTTGTGTAAGAACTTACATCAGACATCCTACTGATCACGGTTGCAGTATTTCTAACATACGAGTTGTTACCACCGATGTCAGTCCAAGATACCAAAGCTTTACTTTCTTGAAGACATATGTCAAACACAAGACCTCAGCTCGCAAGCACAGGAGTATGTAGCTGGACATACAAGCGTGAACCACAGACCATCTCCAAGCTAGTGGCATGAAGGCTACTGAGGGAGGGAGACTGGTCAGCTAATAGGTGTGCAGTTAGAACAGTTAATTAAACTCCCCCATTTCCAACTAGCAGAGTAGAGGTTAAAGCAGAGGAGAAAAGAACAAGGTTGAAGTAAGACAGAGAAGAGGAGGAGGATGAGAGGGAATTTTATAGAAGAGTAAGAATAGTGCGTTTCCTGGCTTCCTGTAGTACTTTAACAACCTATTCACAGAACAGACGTCTGAGGGACTAAAATTCTATTATCCACAGAGCCAAGCCAAGTGATGAAAGATATGGATGGAGAAGCAATCCTTTTTGTTGAGTGATCAAGTCTAGTTGCAGAGGCATTTTCCTGCAATGTTCCTTTGTCAGGTGAAAATTGAAGAGGAAACAACACTGTCTTAGCCAGTAAGGGGAGTTCGGGTGCTTCCTGCTTTTGCTTTTAAAAGAATGTTTGCAAGAGGAGGTAGTGGAGGAAAGGTATACAAGAATCTTCTCCTTCCAGTGGGTCAGGTAGGTATCTGTCCTCTAGGCTGAAGAACAAGGCTCCCTAGGGGAGCAGATGGTTGCTTGGTAATGCAAAGAGGTCTATATGTGGTATGCCCCACTGAAGAGGGACTACCCTAGAAAACTGTTTAGGGTCCATTTGTGTGGAGAGTGGCGTCCTCCAAAATATGACCTAGGAGTCTGTTAGTACATTGTCCTGTGAGTGAAGGTATGTGCCTGTGAGTGTGACGTTCATCTGAGTGGCAAATCTCCATACATCCTGTGTTAACCTGCACAATTGGTAAGACCTGGTGCCTTCCTGTTTATGTACCACAAGTGCGTTGTTGTCCATGTACACAAGTTGTTGTCTGCGTTTCCACAGATGGGAGAAAGCCTGCAGTGCTTGCAGAAGAGCCCTCATTTTCTTTATATTAATGTTTTTTCAGGAAATGTGGTCGCCATCTGCCTTGTACCTGTTCATGCCTCTAACTGCTCATCCAAGGTGTCTGTGTGAACTTCCTGAAGTGGTGGAGGGGATGTGAAGGGAAGACCTGGGTTGAGATTGACCTGTTCCTTCCACCAAAGTAGCTCCTGTGTTTAGACAAGGGAGGAAGGGGAGCAGTCAGTATGTCCAAGGGGTGGAACTGTTGGGACCACACAGATTTCAGATACCATTGGGATTTTCCTCATGTGAAGTCTGGCTAGGAGAAGTTTAGGAATGGTGTCCACCATGAAACTCAAAGTTCTTAACATCTCCTTTGCTACAGTGTGCTGCAGTGGAGAGATCTAGGAAGAAACTGGACAGAGACTGAGCTTTCTCCGGAGGGAGGAATGCATGTGTATTCTGTATATCCAGTCTGCAACCCAGGAAAATCAGGTCCGGTGTAGGAACCATGTGGAAAACCATGTGGTAATTTTTGTAGATGACTGTGAAACCCAGACTTGACAGTAGATGGACACTGAAATCTACACGACGATGACAAACTCCCAGAGATAAAGCCTGGAGCAACAGGTCATCCAGGTAGGGGAAAATTCTGAATTCCTTGGGTACGGCAGAATACCATCAGTGGAGCTAGACACTTTGCGAACACCATTAGTGCTGTGGAAAGACCAAAAGGCAAAGTAATAAACTGAAAATGCAGGGAGCCAGAGAAAAAAAAAACTGAGGAACTTCCTGCAAGGACAATAAATAGGTTATGTGCAAATAGGCATACTTCAGATCTAAGGACACTAGAAATGCCTGGAGAGAATGAAAGGCAAGACAGTGGGAAGAGAGCACTTTTAAAGTTGGTACTTTCAAGTGTTTAAGAGAAAGATAGTACAGTTGTGTACACTTACCATAAATGTAGATGTTCAAGTATATTCACTGTTGCAGCCATTACATTTGGGGTAATCTGCTGGCAGGTTGCCCTCAGTCGGTCTGAATACCAAAGTCTTGGGTCCTGCATCGGTTGCGGTCTCCTCTTCCATGACGTCAGGTCGTCAGGGGTATAAAACATGCAGCAGACGCCATTTTATTCAGTTTTTCTTGACCCAGATGTCAGGTGCCCCTCAAATGGGGAGCAAACATATATATATATATATATATATATATATATATATATATATATATATATATATATATGGATCTAGTTTACATAACCGACACTGCAAAACACCGACAACACAAACATCGATACCACATAATCGACAAACCATAAACACGAAACCTCACATGCCTGACAAACAAATAACCGACGGTCAACAAACACGAAACCTCATACGCTGCACACACCACAATAACAATCAACTAACAAAACACATCCCCTGTCCAAAAACCACACACACAACACAAGCACACCAAAATCCTCACAAACCCACACTAAACCTCACATACACAACTATCTACAACCCTAACCCAAACCCCTACCCTAAGGTCCGTCACTATCGCACACTCAGCTAACCCGTGCCCTAACCCTAACTCACTTAACCCGCCCCTAACCCAAAAAATACTACTACCGCACACTTACCTAACACGGGCCCTAACCCCAACTCACTTAACCCGCCCCTAACCCAAACACTATCACTACCGCACATTTACCTAACCCGCGCCCTAACCCTAACTCACTTAACCCGCCCCTAACCCAAACACTATCACTACCGCATATTTACCTAACCCGTGCACTGACCCTAAATCACTAAACCCACCCCTATCCCCACAGACCGTCAATATCCACACTTACCTTACTCGCACCCTAACGTCCGTCACCACCGCATACTTACACAGCCTTTTTCCAAGTCACTATCCTCGGCGTCAGTGTTTGGATCCATAGCGTCGGTCTTCCGGATTGTCGATCTTCTGGCGCTCGCAATTCGTTGTCAGTGAAAGCAGCTGTCGGTTATGTAAACTAGAACCATATATATATATATATATATATATATATATATATATATATATATATAAACTGTAAATATATAAATGCACTTATAGAAACAAACTTTACCTTCAACTAAAAGCAAATACACCACAAAGGCTTTTGAGTACAGTGAATAGAATGGGGGATGGCAGGTGGGTAACCCGGACTGCAACAGTGAATACACTCGAACATCTACATTTATGGTAAGTGTACACAACTATACTGTGTTCTTAGTGTTTCACTGTTGCAGTCATTACATTTGGGTAGAATCCCAAAGCTATGGATGGGAGGATGGAACTAAACGGCATTAAGAGCGGCTATAAGGCCCTGCAGGACTGCAGTGGCAAAGCCTGCCCTGGATTTAGAGAAGAGAGGTAAATGATAATGCTTTCTTAAGGTATGAACAGAGCTCCAAGTAGCAGCTTCTAGAATGTCTTTGGTTGGGACCCCTCTGAGAAAAGCTGCTGAAGTAGAGGCAGCCCTGGTGGAATGTGATCTGATCCCCTTGGGCACAGGTTTACCATGGTGCAAACAGCAGAAACAAATGCAGTGGCTTATCCATTTAGAAATAGTCTGCTTTGATATAGCCTTCCCCTCTGATCCTGCAGAAAATGTTACCAGTAGTTGCTCAGACTTTCTTAGAGATTTGGTCCTGTTTAAGTAGACTTTTGTCTGTGTACGTCCAATGAATGCAGAATCTGCTTCCCCTTGTTCTACGGATTTGGGTAAAATGTTGGCAGGTGAATGGTCTGGTTAAGAGCCACACTGGATACCACCTTAGGCATAAAAGAAGGATTGGTCCTGAGGGCCACACTGTCCAGGTAAAATATAATGAAAGGCTCCACTGCCATGAGAGCCTGTAGTTCTGAAACCCTTCTTGCTGAAGTGACTGCCAAAAGAAAAGCTGTTTTCCAAGATAGAAATTTTATATCCGCAGTAGCTGCTGGTTCAAAAGGAGGCAGGGCGAGTTTTTCCAGCACAAAATTGAGGTCCCCATGCAGGAGTTTGTGCTCTCCGGGGAGGCCTTAAATTTTTGGCCCCTCTAAGATGCTGTTTAAGCAGTGGATGAGAAAAGAGGGGAGGCTCTGTGTTGTAATGAGCCGAGATGGCAGAGGCATGGATTTTTACTGAAGAAAAAGATAGGCCCTTGTCAAGCATCTCAGTTAAATATTGTAAAATTTGAGGAATATTGGGCTTTGTTGTGTCGATTCCTTGTGCTTGGTTCCAAGCAAAGAATCTCTTCCATTTATCAGCATAAGATTTTCTAGTACTAGTCCTTCTGGCTTCCAAAATGACATCCATCAGATTTACAAGAGATGCGGTTTGAATAATTAGTTGATTAGCCATGCTGCAAGATTCAGAGTTTGGAGCGGAGTGTGCAGAATCTGAAAGTTCTGCTGAGACAGTAGATTAGGTATTTGAGGCAAGTACCATGAGAAGGTGTGACATATTCCCTTAGAAGCGGGTACCAATGCTGGCGAGGCCAGTCCAGAGCAATTAGGATCATTTTTGTTTTTTTCTGTCTGACTTTTAGTAAGACCTTGGAGAGTAGAGGCAGAGGGGGAAAGGCATAGACCGATAGGTTTTTCCAGCTGAAGGATAGAGCATCCACTTTCCACACTTTTTTTGTGATGAGTTCTTGTGCAGAATTTGTCCAACTGATAACTTTGGGGAGAGGCAAATAGATCTATGTCTGGGCTCCCCCATTGCTGTGTTATCATGCTGAATATTTGTGGATCCAGTTTCCATTCATGCAGGTCATAAGATTTCTGCTTAGGTGTCTGCCAGAGTATTTTGCTTTCCTGGCAGGAACTGAGCTTGAAGATGTATTTGGTAAGTCAAGGGTGTGTTCCACAAGGCCATGGCTAGTCTGTAAAGGGGGTTGGAATGTGTACTCCCCTGCTTGTTTATGTACCACATAACTGTGGTGTTGTCCATCTTTATCAGTAGTTGTCCTGGATGAAGTAAGTCCTTGAAGGCTGTCAGAGCATTCTGAACAGCTAGCATTTCTTTCTGGTTGATATGCAGATGCATTTGGTTTGGGCTCCATTTGCCCTGAATGCATCTCCCTGCCAGGTGGGCCGCCCCCCAAGCATAGTCTGACGCGTCTGTAGTTAGGGTTTGGGTGGCAGGGGGTAGAGTGAATGACAGTCCCTTGTTTTGGTGACAAGTCTCTGCCTACCAAAGAAACTCCTGTTGTAGGCAGGGAATGAGAGGAATCATTGTTTCCAGGCTGTGACAATGCTGACTCCATAAACTTATTAGGTACCATTGAAGTTTCCTCATATGCAGTCTTGCATATGGAATTAGTAGAATGAAAGATGCCATGAACCCCAAAGCCCGCAGTATTTGTCTTGCAGTCAACTGGGTTTTTGTTGCCATTTGTTTGTCTGGCGTGAGGTAAGCCATCTGGGCAGTTGTATTCAAGCTTGCACCCACGAATGTAATTATATGAGAGGGTACCAGTTGTGATTTATTTTCGTTTATGGCGTACCCTAGGCATGCTAGAAGCTTTTTTACAAACGCCAGATGTTGAAGAGGAGTGTCCTTGTCCTCTGCTTGAATGAGACAAACGTCCAGATAATGGTAAATTTGAATGTGTCTGTCTGCAGAATGCAATTAATGGTGCCAGGCACTTTGTAAAGACCCTGGACGCAGTAGATAAGCCAAAGGGCAGTGCAAAGAATTGGTAATGCAAAAAACCTGCTTTGAAGCGGAGGTATCTTCTGCATGATTCCCTTATTGGGATATGCAGGTATGCCTCAAGTCTAGAGTTACAAACCAAGCATTCTTGCCTAGCATAGGCAGTAGCTGTTGTAAGTCAGCATTTTGAATTTTGGAATGTCCAGGAACGTGCTCAGAATCGATAAGTCCACTATTGGACGCCATGAATTATCTTTTCTGGTACCAGGAAAAGTCTTGAATAAAAACCTTGTCCTTTTTTTCTTTTCTGGCACCGGTTGAATAGCCCCCATATCCAGGAGGGACAGGACTTGTTTCTGGGCCTCTGTCCACTGGTTTGGTGGCAGATTTGGCCATCTGTTTGGAATTGGCAAAGTATGGAAATTAAATCTGTACCCCTGGGATACTATGTTTAATACCCACTTGCCCTGGGTAATTAACTGTCAATTTTGAGCATGAAGTGCCAGTTTTTCCCCCAAGGGGGCTGCCAAAAGATAAGTGCTTGGAGATGGTAGAGGAAAAGTCATTGAGACTGCTTCATGTAGGGTTGTGCTTTGTTTCCTCCAGATTTGGAGGTGGAGGCACCCCATTGCTTTGACCTTTAAGAACCCTGTGACTGATATCTGGAGCTTTTTGAGCACCTGGGTTTGCCATGAGTGGCTCTGTTGGTCACAGGAAAGGATCAATTTTTAGTAGGCCAGTGCCTACTGAACCTGGGTGGCTGCACTTGCAAAAAATCTTTTACAGTTTGCATAGATTTAGCTTTGTCTTCCACTTTCTTCAAACCTTTTCTGCCTTATTACCAAACAGAGCATCATGCTGCAAAGGGGCATCCAACAATTTAGCTTTAACATGATCAGGCAGATTTTGCTCCTTGAGCCAGGCATGCCTTCTAATCACAGATCCAGTAACGGCAGCCCTACAAGAGGCCTCCAAGGAATCAAAACCACACTGCAAAGTATGCTTTCCAACCTGTTCTGCTGATTGCAATAAATCCTGTAACTCTATTTTCCACACAATCAGAAATCAACATAATTTTCTGTTTCAGTAAGCCCATAACATGCTGTTGATATTTATGCATATGAAACTGGCAGTTTAAAGCCCTGACTGCCAAGGTTGCAGACGTATAAACCTTTTTACCCCATCTATCCACTGCCCTGGAATCTCTATCAGAAGGGATAGGATTTTTGGCTGTAGAAACCTTAACACCATTGGGACCCTGAGAAATAGTCTCAAGATCAGCAGCAGGATTTTTGAAAAGAAATTTGTGGGAGTCAGGAACCCTGTAATATCTGTCTGGCTTACTAGGAGCCGGAGGCAGGGAATCAGGAGCCATGCTGGATTCCGAGAACACATCATCAACAATGTCTAATACAGGAGGTACTGCCAAAGGCCTATGCTGAGGAAGAAGGAAATCCCTAAGCCTCTTTTTTGATTCAGAGAAGTCCTGACTCTCCCAGTTAAAATGTTACCTTAAAGTATGCAAAGTCTCATCAAAAGAGTAATCCTCAGGAGGAGATGCAGATGGGATGGATTCCTCTGCATCAGAATCCTCATAGGGTGGAACAGAAAATCCCTGATCACAAGAAATGGAAACCTGATCTGAAGATTCATAATCAGTGCCTTACCTAGGCCTCTTAGCGGGGGGGGTTGGGAACCCCTGATCAAGGTACTTAAATCCTCAGCCATTCTGATCATCTGTTTTTTAGGCATAGGGGCCTGAGCACGTGGCTCATGCGTCATTTTTTTTAAACACAGAAGTTGTTTTTGACCTTGTTTTCGTTGCTGGCGTCGGTTTAATATAAAAATGTTGAGGCCTGAAAACACCCTCAGAAGCCGGTGCCTGCTCAGTGGCTCCAGACCCATCCAAGGGAGAGACATCCGCGGGTTCAATACTCTGAGAATCTCGCGGCATACCGGACTCCGAATGGGTCTCAGTAGAGGACTGTGACTCAAAAGTAGCAGGTATCAGGGGCTGCGAAAGCGCCACACTTGAGTACCGGTGAACCGGCAACTGGCTTAGGAGAAGCTTCGTCAGTTTTGGACCTTGACGGTCTGTCTCTGTCTTTTTCCTTGCGTTTTTTGTGAACTCCGGTAGTCGGATTGCTAACCTATGACATTTCAGGACAGTTAAATCTTGAACCAAAATATTTAGAAGCAAAAATATACAGATGCTTAATAGTGCATTGGTTATTTATTTATTAAAATAACAAAAATAACAACTAAATAACAACAGTATAATGTTACGAAGTTTTAGTTTTTACTGTTTATTTCATTTTCATACATTTTTATAGGAAAGTAATACATAATTTTTAACTAAATAATTTTAATAATAATGTTAAATAGGTAGAATTTATATGGTTTGGATAGATTTGTATATATTAACATAATGAATTTGGAAGATATTTTACTTTCACTACTAAGTATTGCAATAAATCAAATGTGTGACTCATTTTACATCACATCCTGTTAAGTATAAAAACGGGAACATGGGAGAGTTCCCGTTTTTCTGATGAAGTCCATGATTTAAAATAAAGTGGAAGAAAGCGCTAAAACGTATTTACTCCAATTGTCATTTTTTGCTACAAAAGTTCGAGCCGTTTGGTTTGTTGTTTAGTTTTTCGTTTTCTGGCTAGTCCGGATTTATCTTTCTTATGAGGTATTTGCTTCCTACAAGTAATGCAATTATTAACTTTTACTGACATCGGTATGGAGCAAGAAAAAGTTTCCCCAAACAGGGTACTTAGCTTTAGTTTGAGGACTTCGGTTCTGAAACTCGAATACAAAAATTTCAGGAGTCGGCCGACCGGCACTTGCAAACTGCTTCTGCTTCGGGCACTGCACGGCAAGAAAGACTGAATAAAATGGCATCGGCTGCATGTTTTATACCCCTGACGACCTGACGTCATGGAAGAGGAGACAGCAACAGACGCAAGACCCAAGACTTTGTTATTCAGGCCGACTGAGGGCATCCTGCCAGCAGATTACCCGAAATGTAATAACTGCAAAAGTGAAACACAAAGGACATCTAGGATGGGTCTCCATTGCCCTTTTCTTGGCACCAGGAAGATTCTGTTGTAGAATCCTTTTCCTGTAAAGCCTTTTGAGACCTGTTCAATGGTGCCCTGATTTAGGAGGTCTTGAATAATGGGAGCAATTGGAGAAAGCTGGTTGTGAGGATGATGCGGCATATGCCTTTTAGGGGAGGAATATTTTCCCAGGACATGGCATTACCATCCTTGATGATGGATAACACCCATTTGTCATAGGTAATAGTTTTCCCACTGGGCCACTGAGACTGACCGTCTTTTGGAAAGAGTTAAGGGGCTGAAGGGAAGGGGTGCTGCAGCAGTAGCCACAGAATTTTATTTCCAAAGGGAGGCCTCACAGATGGAGTTTCACCAGTGTACCTCTTCCAAGGATTTTTTCTTGATTTTTGAGATGCCCTAGGGCCCCTTCTGTGGAAGGGATGTACATGTAGATTGGTAGTTCCTATGTTATCTAAGGACAGAGTAGAGTACAATTTGCCTGCAGTCTTTCGTAGGATCATAGGAAGTTATTAGATTATTAGTCCTGAAGCCCTTATAAGCCTAGCCAAGAGTTTAGCCCGTCTTTAGACAAGTCAGCACCCAAAACCCCTGCCAGCAGGTACACAGGTGGAATCCCAGGGGTGTATCTTCTGTTTCCTATCCAGTTACCTAGGTTAAATCTAAAAAGGGATAATGAGATACTCTGCTTGATGTGGAAAGGGAGCCTATTTCACAGATGGGGAGTTTCTGGGACATAAATCTGTCCCGTCAACAAGTCCTATTGATGTCACAGACCAGGTTAAGGTCACACGTGTGGGTTACTCGACTGGAACTTGACTTGTGGATATGCAACAGTTCCATCAAGGTGAGGTCTGAGACTGCCTTGTATGCCAGACAGAGGTCACCTCTGAGGAGTCTGTATGAAATGGAGTAGAGAGACAGGGATTTTAGCCTGTGTAGGGTAGATGTTTGAGGCCCTGGATTCTCCTGGTGAAGAACCTCTGTGGTCTCTCCAGCTGCTGCATGTGCTTTACGAGGTACATGCTGAAGCGGGCGTTGTATCAATAACTGGCCTTATAAGGGAAGAATACTGAGCTGTTATGACCTCTTTGTCCCTGGATGAGATACCCTTAACTTATGAGGTGGGCCATGTAAAAAGATTTCTGTACAACGAAGCGACATGGTGGTCAAAAGTCAGGTTGCTATCAACCTGAGTGCCCAAATCCCTCACGACTGACTGCATACTTATGACATTGTTATTAATGTGATAATAGGTGGGGACGTCACTCTCCCCAAAGGGGATGACGACGCATTTTTTGGCATTCAGCTTGAGGCTATGTTTCTGGCACCAGTCATTTGTTTGTGAGAGACCCTCTTGGAGGACGTCCACATCACTTGGGGAATTGATGACCGTGCCCAGCTTGCAGTCATCTACAAATCTGGACAGCCATAGCCCACTGGTTTTGGCCTGCACTTCAGAGAAGTACATCGCAAATAAGAGACCCTAACACAGATCCCTGAGGTATGCTGCTCGTTACGGGTCTACTGCTTGAGATGGCTTCCCCTATTTTTGATTAGGTGGGTTCCATCAGTGAGCCAGTTTGCTACCCATCTGGTAACATATGGATTGATGCCTAATTGAGAGAGTTTATCTATTATGCTTGAGTGGGGAATAGTGTCGAAGGCTTTGGCCAGGTCAAGGCAGACAGTATGCACCGTCTTACCCTCGTCCATGGCTTTGCTGACTGTCTCCAAGTCATTGATTAGATTTAACAGACATAACCTCCCCTTGACTAAAAAGAAGAAAATAAGCAAGTAACTGGTCTGCCAACCACAAACTGTTTATTGAATTGAGTGCTTTCATCACGTGTTCGCCCCAAGACTTCTTCAGAATAAAAACAGCTGTAACCAACTTCCGTTTAAAATAGCAACCAGTCAAGTCACATGTATGAACAGTGTGTGGAGTGAAGCACCTAGAGGCAGTTGTTTTCATTTGGGTAATGGGGTAGAATAGCAACCAGTCAAGTCACATGTATGAACACAGTGTGTGGAGTGAAGCACCTGGAGGCAGTTGTTTTCATTTGGGTAATGGGATAGAAAAGATTTTTCTACCCCATTACCCAAATGAAAACAACCACCTCCAGGTGCTTCACTCCACACAATGTTCATACAAGTGACTTGACTGGTTGCTATTTTAAACAGAAGTGGGTTACATCTGTTCTTATTCTGAAGAAGTCTTGGGGCGAACGCCTGACGAAAGCGCTCAATTCAATAAACAGTTTGTGGTTGGCAGAACGGTTACTTGCTTTTTTTCTTCTTAGTTTGTGTACGGCTGTTTCAGTAACTCCCCTTGACTAAACCAAACTGTGTGGGGTCAAGTGTTTGGAGACTGCCAATAACGCTACTAATGAGGTCCATGATAATCCATTCCATTGCCTTCCAGATCAGGATACATTGGTATTTTACAGTTTTGAACGGACTGGCATCCAGAGGACCAAACAGTACTGTTCATGGGAGAGTCTAAGTGTTTTGGCTTGAAATCCTCAGGAATAGGCTTGCTATAAAGTTATGCATATACATGAATAAAAGACCCAATAGCTGCTGCCATAGAAAAAGCATTCACAGTAACGTACCTGCACTTAATGTGTCTGGCTATTTCAGTGGCCCAGAAAAGTAGATTCTGCAGTTGCCACTTTGATTCTGCAGTTTGAAAATTCAGCATCACTTTGAGGACTGAAATACAGAAATAAAAAAAATGATGTACTCAATAACATTCCATCTGTGTTGTCCATTTTCAAGCTTCCTCAACATTTGGGGTCAGATCAAACTTGGCCATTACTATAGCGCGTGATAACCAAAAAGCTCTCAAGCTCCTCCCTTACCCATAACATACCTCAGATCTTGTTTGCTAGATTAGAAGAAAGAAACATTACTATACATTTCTTGTTACAGAAACCCATTATCTAGAGTTCAACAGAAGGAACAGAGGTGTCCTTAAAACCTCTCGTTCTTCCAGAAATCATTTGTTAAATGGTTGGAGGTTGGTGGGAGGGGCGTTGAGGAAGAATGAAAATAGACAACACAGATGGAACGTTATTGTGAGTACATAACCCTGTTAACCTGATGATGTCAAATTTTCATTCATTCCTCAACAGTTGGGACAGAGTCCCCCAGCTACCTGAAATACTGGGTGGATTAAGGACATTCCTGAGCATGGTTGAGCCAAAGGCCGCTCTTCCCCTCAAGATCAGATCTAGTTGTAATGAGTAATAAAGGTCTGAGGATTAGCCCAAGTTGCAGCTGCACATACGTAGTCCATAGAATGCTTAGATAAAAACACTGATAAAGTTGCCATGAATCTAGTCGAGTGGGCTCAAAGATTTTGGTAATGAGACACCCAATTTACTGTAGACAAAATACAGTCGAAAAGCCATCTTGCCAAAGTTTACTTTGTTACAACCTAATTTGGAATTTGCAAAGGAGACAGACAGTTGATCAGAATTTCAAACTTTTGTTCTATGCAAGTAGAAACACATCTGTCTACGAACATGTAACAAGTGTGACATGTATTCTCCTTTGTCGTCAAATTTTGGAAAGACAGTCAGATTAATGGACTGGTTGATGTTGGATTCTGACACCACCTTAAGAAGGAAACAAAGGCTGGTTCGTAATGTTACTCCATCCCAATGAACAATCAAGTAGAGAGGTCAATGCCTGAAGTTCAGAAATTCATCTAGCACAGGTAATGGCCACCAAAAGATAGTTTTCCAAGTCAGAAATTTAAGATCACATTTTGATGCTGGTTCAAAGGGGGAATGAATGAAGGCCTGCAGTACTAAATTCAAGTCCCATGGTGGTGTAAGGTCTTTATAAAGTGGTCTCAACAGAAGAGTGCCTTCAAGAATTCTTTACAAAGCTTAGATGAAGCCAGGGAAGAATTCTCAAATACAATACGGAAGTTAGAGATTGCTGCCAACTGAAGTCTAATGGTTGAGGAGCTAGCTTCTTCATTGAACATTGTTGCACAAAATTCAGGGACACTTTGTACAGTGCTGAAAAGGGGTCAATATGTTTCTGATGCGCCCAAAAAACAAACCTCTTCCATTTACTTCTGTAAAGTTTCTTCATAGAAGCTTGATGGGAAGATGAAAGTGTATTACAGACAGGGGAAGATAGCATAGTTGTCTGGCTTTTAACAGAAGTGGAGAAACGATGCGATTAGCTTTAGATTTGAGATATCCAGGTGAACCAGGCCTGTTAGGTGAGACAGGAGGTCTGGAACCGGATCCAGAATCCAAAGTAGGTAAACTAGATGAGGCCAAATAAAGGGGAACCAAATCTGTCAAGGCCAATAAAGTACAATAAGGATGACTTTGCTCTTCAACCTGGCAGCTTTCTTGAGAAATTTGGGAATCAAGGCAGTCAGGGGGATAGGCACAGAGGAGACCAAGGGGCCACTCATGGAGCAAAGCATCCCTTGGCAATTCTCCTGGTGGTGGTGGTGGTGGTGAGGAACAGGGCAAAGAAGCTGCTGCACCTGTTTAGGGGAGAAGCAAAAGGATCACAGCAAGGATGGCCCCATTAATGGAAAATCACTTCTGCCAATATTTGTTGAGGGACCACTCATGAGATAGTAGAATGGACCTGTTCAACTTGTCTGCTATAATGTTGAACTTCCCTGGAATGTACGTTGCTACAAGAAAGGAGTTGGAAGAGATCGACCATTGCCACAGTCTGTGATCTTCCCAGCACAAGGGGTAAAACCTGATTCCTTTTATTTATTATTTTACTTATCTGACATTTGTTAACTGGGTTAGTCCATCTGAGTCAATGGCCCATTTTCAGTGGAGATCCGAGGAGAAAAGCTCCGGAAATACAACAAAAAGATAACATAGTAGGCAATATACAAAACCCAAGAAAAACAGTGTAGCGATACAGCACAAGCAAAAATTACATATGCAGTAATCAGGTGAAATGAATATAAAAATAAAACAAAAGTAAATGCAACTAGTACATTTAAGTGTTTACATTAATGACATATCCTTCCCAAGTAGCAAAATATAGTATTGTCTAGTGAGCAGATTAGTCATTGAATTATTAGATGTAGATAGGTAGTGAAAAGAAAAAGGAAAATGCAGATTATGTTCCTCCTTGTTTATGTGCCAGACTATTGACATGCTGTTCAACTGAATCTCAACAGTCACTGAAGGGAGAGTCTTGCAATTCTAAGAGCACTGCTCTCATTTCTAGGATGTTGATACCCATGTTGACCTTGTCAGGGTACCAAGTGCCTTGGGACTGTTTTTCTCAGAAAGTGCCCCCCCCCCCCAATCTGAGATGCGTCTGTGGTCACTATGGCCTTGGGCTAAGGGTGAATGAAAGGATGTCCCTGAAGAACTTGACCTGACTGAATCCACCAAAGATACCTTTGCATGTTTGAGTGATTTTTATTTGGAAAGACGTGTTGATTAAGAATCAACCATTGAGTTGCTAGCATCCACCAATGAATCCTCATGTGGAATCTTGCTAGAGGAACTAAAATTATGGCCGCTGACACTGATCCTACAGCTTGCAAAATTAATTGTGCTGAAACTGTTGTACTGTAAAGTATCTCCTTGACCAGGAATCTGATAGTCTGTACTCTTGCAAGAGGAAGACAAGCAGTTACTGATACCATGTTGAAAACTGTTCCTATAAACTCCAGTATCTGCGAAGGTTTCATTTGAGATTTAATGGAATTTACGGTAATTCCCAGAAGGGAGCAAGTTTAGTGTGTACATGATCTCTCGCTCTTACCAGTAGGTGCCTGGTCGGGGAGGTAATGAGCCAGTCGTCTAGATACGGAAACCCCAGGAATCCCTGCAGTCTCAAGTCAGCTGCTACAACTGCCATGCATTTGGTGAACACCCTAGGGGCTGTGGTGAAACCACCAGGCAGGACACTGAACTGGTAATGACTGGCTCCTAGCCAGAAGTGCAAGGAATGTCTGGACTGTCTGTTCATTTTTATGTGATAGTATGCATCTTGAATGTGTATTTACCACATCGAGTCGTCCTTGCCCAAAAACGGCAAAATGGACTGAACCGTGACCATCCAAAACTGTGTGTGTCTAATTGATTGTTTCAAGTTGCTGAGATCCAAATTTAGTCTCCAATCCCCCATTTTCATTTGCACTAAAGAAACTTGACTAAGTTCCAGATTCTATTTGGTCTGGTGGAAGCTCTTGGATGACTCTCTCTAGCAGCTTCTGTATTTTTGCGCTGATGTTTTCCTCAGACTGGGTGGAATCTCAAGAAAGTTGCATAAAGATGGAGGTGGACGGAAAAAGGAAAATATATAACCTTTGGAAATCTTCTGGACCCACAAATCTTTTGTAATATGTAGCCAGGCTCCATGGTGCAGGGATAAATGACCCCTGATTGCCTCCAGAGGGGGACAATACAGCCTCCTTTCAGGAGTGCTGATAGGGTATGTCAGAGAAAATCTCTAGACCCTTGGTTTTGTGGGTCACCTCTACCACATGGGCACTTTCCCACATTTTTCAACCACTGTGTTGATTCCTAGAAAAGGTCTTTTGAGGATTCGAAAAATGTACATCCACAGTAGACAGGGTCTTACCATCCTGTTCACACCTGGATAATGTGCCTTTAACCTTGGGGCCAAATAAATATCTTACGTCAAAGGGGGCACTGATGAAGAAAGACTTGAAAGGCTCCGAAAAACCACACAAGTGCATACTTGCATGCCTCCTAAAGGAAAAACATGAACCAGATGCCTTTGCGGTACCTCATCTGCATGTGAGATAAGCCTCATAGATGAAATGGAAGTGGACTGTAGGGTAGCAACTGTGAAGCAATGGAGCTCTCTGCCTGTGAAGTAATGGTCCCAGAGAGGGACCTGGTGAGTTCATAGGTTCATAGGCGTGTACTAGGCTAATGGCCCTGGAGCCTTTACAAGCCTAGCCCATAGAATTGCCTTGGCATCGTGCCGCCAGACGTTAATTCCCAGTGCCTCTATTAAGCAGAGCTACTGGAGTGATCCCTGGGGTGAACTTCCTAGTTCCCCATCCACTCATCAAGATTTCTCTTGAAGAGGGCCAGTGAGGTGCTCTGCTTGACATGTATGGGAAGTCTATTCCAGAGCATGTGCAGTCTCTGGGCTATGAACCTGTCCTCCAGCATATTCTACGGATTATGGTAATGAGGTTGAGGTCTCTGGAGTGTGTGGTGCTGAGGGATTGTGATTTCTTTAGATGTATTATTTCTAACAGAGTTGGGTCAGACATGGCTTTGTAAGTCAAGCAGAGATCGCCTCTTAGTAGACGATACGACACAGAGAATAGCTGGAGTTTTTTTGAGTCTGTCCATGTAGGATGTGTGTTTAAGGCCTAGGATCCTCTTCGTGAGGTACTTTTGTGACCTTTCCAGCTGTTGCATGTGTCTACTGACGTACATGCCAAATGGGGCATTATATACGATGAATGGCCTAACAAGAGAAGAGTAGAGAGAGATGATGACCTCTTTCTTCCTGGATGCAAAACCCTTGGTAATGAGATGCGTCACATAGAAGGACTTTCTGACCACAGTGGCAATGTGGTGGTCGAAGGAGAGGTTGCTGTCAACCTGTGTCGCCAGATCTCTTACAACACCTTCAGGGTTCAGTGGGCTCCCATCAATGTGGTAATTAGTTGGAACTGAGTTCTTCCCAAAGGGGATGACGACGCATTTTTTGGCATTAATTAGTTCTTTAATCAAGTCCCTCTGGAGTCTGGTGAAGTATGCCAAGTAGTTCAGCGACCCAAGTTCACAGGCTGCTGAAGCATATACATGCTTCCCAAATCTGTCCAGTGCCCTAGGCTCCCTGTTAGGGGGATAGACGAAGGAGCTTTGTTCAGCCAAGTTCGTTTTTTGTGGCCTCCGCCACAACAATGGCATTGACTGGTACTGCCGTGCTGCAAACTTCTGTGTCCTTCGGTGATGCCATAATCTGGTGTAGTCTCTTGGGGATCAGCTCAACAAAATCAGGTTCCTTCCATGCCCATCAAGAGATCAAATCAATAAACTCATCAGCGGGTGGAGTCACTCAGGAGGTAGACTGAACAGCCCCCAAAGGGTTTCAGGAATACTGATTCCTCTTGGGAAGGGTTGTCAGTTGACCAACCACCCATCTTGCTTGAGGATCTTTGATATATCTTCAAATAAGATGTTGTCAGGTGGTGATCATGGGGACCCCTTCCCCCTCATCAAGATCAGTATCCTCCGTTAAAGACTCTTGAGGTGAGTGAGTGCCTCCTTTTGCGCTCACTTCCTAGGGACGACTTTGGTGGGGTATTCTGGAGATGTATCGGAAGAAATCAATATACCTGGAGGGGTATCCTGGCTGTCCTTGTGGACTACGATGTTAAGGCTCAAGACAGAAAGACAACTGGATCAGGGAAGTAGGAGCCAATGAAGGTGGATGCATCCTTTCTCTTGGGGCAGAGAAAACTATCTGTACTACATCGAAAACAAATTGCCTCTGGGAATAAGAAATAGACAGCTCTGAGAGGACATGCTTCCGAACAGTTAACCTCTTCTGACCCAAAGGCAAACCACTTGAAGCAAAGGTCAGAGCCAAGGGACAGACACTGCTCTGGCAATCTCAGAGTCGACTTCAACACCTCAGAGCCAGTGATGAAGCTGAGGCTCAGAAAGTCATCCAGCTCCAAAGTGCTCAGAGCTGGTCCACTCAGAGACTGTACCGGAGAAGACACAAACTTTGGGTCCGATATGGACAGATCTGGGATTCTCGATTCCAACTGCTCTGAAACGAAAGGTTGGATTGCAGGAAGAGACAAAATAGGTGGGGTAGTACTAATGAAGGCCTCTGGACCTGATGAGGTAGGAGCCGGGGCGAACCCCATTTGAGTTTGCGTTGACAGAAATTTCCTCATCATCCTATCCACATCTGCTTTGGTCAAACTTCTGGAGGATCAAGAAGTGGAAGCAATGGACAAGTTCCTGGAGTGGTGACCAGAAAAAGAGATGAGAGACAGGAAGAAATCATATCCAGAGTGTGAGGAGATCAGATCTAAGGAGAGCTGTGTGTTTCTTCAGATCCAGTGGGATCAGATCAGATGTCTTAGATTTTGCAGCCACAGAAATCTGATCAGAGGGTTTGGATTATGGATCCGATGGGGTCAGACCTGATTATTTAGATATTTTAGCAGGCAGCTCTAAGTAGAAGAGCTGGATGGGTCCAATGGACACTTTTTAGCCTCCTTTTTAATCACCTTTCTTGGGGGTTTGAGCCCCAGATGCCATACCAGAGGATGAAGATGGCATTAATCCTCTCAAGACTGATTTACTATCAATAATCTTGAGTTAAAGCCCTTACATATGTCACATGTAGAATTTAAATGAGTTGGGCCTAAGCAAGACATACGACTCGTGTGTATCTGACAAAGGAATTATATGCCCACAGGTTTTACATTTTTTAAATCCCGAAGGTTTGTCAGACATTGCTATAAAAATACTAGCCAAAAATGAAAAAAAAAGATAAGGAAAGTTTTTTTTTTTAAACTTTTAATTAGTTAAAAAAGAAATACTAACAATGGTAGGTCAAAAAAACTACCTAAAAGGGAAGGAATACTAACAACTGTGTTTAGGGAAATACACTAAGAAGTGTAATGAGGGCAAGAAAGGATTAAGTTAAAGGAATTAAAAAGGTTATAAGAATACAGAATAAAAGGAAAAATGTAAGTATTACTCACAAACACTCGAGAATTGACACAGTGATCAGCATCTAAATATGAATGCTGCAAACAAGATAAGGTATGTTAAGGTACTACTGCACTGTGGGTTAAGAGAGGAGCCTGACTGTGTTCCACAAGATGTAAAACGAGGCAGAGCCAGATCGGAACCCAATAGTTGAGGAAAGAATGAAAAAAGTTGATTAGACTTGCAAATGGTTAGTCCTATCAAAATAATACATGAGCTGTCTATGTAATAACAAGGTATGAAGGACTTTCTCACTAGCAGACTGCAGAGAAGGAAACTGTGAGCAAACAGGCTGATTAAGAAAATTCATTAACCACCTTGACCATAAAAGGAGGATTAGTAGGAAAACACACCCTTGTCCATAAGAAAAACTAAAAAAAAAGTACAGCCATAAAGGCCTGGCGCTCAAACACACTCTTAGCTGAAGTAAAGGCCAAAGGAACAGTCTTCCATGTACAATGCTACAAGGAGGCTGAAGCCTCGCGTTCAAAAGGAGGCGGAGTCAGTTTTTTCAAGACCAAAATTAAGGTCCCAGGAAGGAGGAATAGGCTTCCTGGGATGTCTAATATGAAAAACCCCTTTAAGAAATTGTTTGACCTCAAACTTAGAGGAAACAAAGGCAGACCAGCAAAAATAGCTGAAAGGTGAGCTTTAACTGAAGAATACGCCAACCCAGCATAGAGCAGTTAATACAAATGAGAGAACCAGAGGAATTTGCACAAAGTGGATCCTGGTTATGAGCAAAGCACCACACAGAAAATCTTCCATCTGGACATATAGGATTTCCTGGTAGTAGGTTTCCTGGCCTTCTGCAGAACCCAAAGCACGTCCTCAGAAAAAAGGTGTCAAGAAGAGATTAAACCCTATCACTCACAGTATCAGTTTAAGGGTGGACAAGTGAGGATGGATGAGATACCCCATATCTTCTATGAAAAGATCCAAAAACACATCTCTGTGATGCATCCACTTGTGAGCATGTGCTATAGACGTGCTTAGTGTGTCGGTCACAATATTTCACTCTGAAGGAATATAAACAGCCTGAACAGAGTCAGCTGATATTGTTGGGACAGCTTTTTCCCAAACTTGAACAGCTAGTCTGTCCAGAAGGTAGTACCGTGTCTCCTTTTGTTTGTTGATGTACAACATCACTGTGGTATTGTCTGTAAAGATTTTGATAGGCCCTGAAGAAAAAAGGGTATGAAAGGCCTGGAAGGGCCAGAAAAGAGATCTCTCATCTCCTTGATGCTGATGTGGTTTGATTTCTGAAGAATGGACCAGAAACCCTGTACCTTGAAAGAGCCAAAAAAGCACCACATCTCGTCTCTGAGGCATCAGAAGAGAGTTCATGAGAGGGAAGTAGGGACTGAAAGTCCCAGGTTGAGAGACAGCTAATGAATCCAACAATGAAACTCTAGCTTGAGGCATGGAAAAAAAGAGACTACAAAGTGTAGAAGATGACAGTGTTGGAGCCAGACTGATTTAAGGAACCACTGTAACGTTCTCATATGGAATCTGGGTAAAGGGTACATAGGAATGGCAGAAGCCATGAATTCCAGAGCCCTTAGAAATTCCCTGGCTGCAACTAAGGCTTGAGGAAGAAGGGATTGAAAAAAGGCAACTAAAGCAAGAGCCTTGGGTGGTGGCAGTAAAGCCAGCATAGCAATGGACTGGAGCCTGCAACTGAAAAAAACATGATCCTGAGGAGGAGTCAGGATGGATTTCTAGAAATTTATCATAAACCCTAGGATATACAAAAGGCAAACAGCATGATGAAGGTGCTGAAGCAAGGTCTATGGGAAGGAAGACTGAATGAACAGATCATCCAGATAAGGAAAGATTTATCCTGAAAGACAATCACAGGAGTGAGACATTTGGTGAATACCCTTTCAGTTGAAAAGGCAAAGCAGAAAACTGAAAATGCAAGGAAAAGACCGAGAAACAAACACTTCTTGAAAAGAGAATGAATGGGGATGTGAAGATATGCATCCTTAAGATTCAGAAACACCAGAAAGACCAGAAGAAGCGGAAGAGGAAACCATGTTTGAAGGGACAAGATCCAAAAAGAAGGAATCTTGAGAAAGGAATTGAGTAGGGGAAAGGTCCAGAATTCTTCTCTATGTACTCCTCTTCTGAGGAGCCAAAAACAACCTGGAGTAAAACTCTTAACCCACATGGGTGGGAGGAACCGGCTGAATAGTGCCCTGATCCAAAAGATTGCAGAAACTCTGAGAGATGAGGAAGCCATTCTTGAGGAGGATGAGGAATGCCACAAAATAAAAGAAAGGACTTCCAAATAATAAAACACCCCTGACTGATAATAAACAGAACCCAAGAATCAGAGATCTGATGCCAATTTGGAAGAGACAAGGAGATGCAGAGAGAATAGGTAACCTGGCCATTGAGAAGGGAAGGCCAACCATCAAAAGAACTAGGCTTATCCTGAGAAGGTTGTTTCTGGGAGGAAACCCTCTGAGTAGACTTTGCAGGAGGAACATGTCTAGAACCCTTCCCACCCTTAGGAGTGGGGCAGTCTGTCTACGAACAAAGGCATACTTGGATGGATAGAGCCTCTAAAACTTGGGAATAAGGGAAACAAAAATTTGCTTAAGTTCTGGCAAGGCCTTACCCCTATCCTGGAGAGATGAGGTCAGCAGCAGTAGTCCCCAAAAGACTTTTGTTATCCAGAGGTGCATTTAATAGTTTTGCTTTGATATCATCAGGCAAGACCTGAACATAGAGCCAGGAATAACTCATCACTGAGCCAAATACAGCAGCCCTGAAGATGTATCAGCTGCATCACAGCTGCATTTTATTTAGTGAGTGGCAGCTTGAGGAGTGGACCTTAACTGGGAAAGGGCAGAAGCCTTCCCTTCAGAAACAGGAAGGTCAGGTACCTTAGAATCCCGGGAAAGGACTAAGTCATACCTAGTCATATGGGGTCTGGCAATTAATGACCCTAAAAGACAAGGTGGCAGCAGTATAAATCTTCTTGTCCAACCTTTCATTAGCTCCTACTATACTTATCTGAAGGAAACAGCCTAGTGGATGGCAACAACTTACAGGGTTTGTCAGAAGAAATCGATACCACTGAAGGATTGGTATAAGGGTACTTGTAAAGAAAGTTACAGTCCTCAGGCACTCCATAGAACTTAGACTTTTTTGGCTCAGAAGGCTGATGATCAGGAGCTATGGTGGCTGTAAAAAAAAAAAAAATATATAGAAAAGGAGGAACAGCTGATGGTTTGGGAGACTCCATCTGTAAGAGCTCATTGTACCTATTTTGAATATCAGAGACATGGGATCAGTCCCACTTAAAATAGTCCATCATGTGGGAAACAGCACATCCAAAGGACAGCTCTTCCAAGTGGGAGTCTGGACTTAAAGGAATCCTCTTCCTCCACACCGTAGTCTGGGGGGAAAGAAGTTGGAAACAACAGGCCAAGGATTCTCCCCAGGAGTCCAAATCCTCATCTGAGGACTACAATTCCCTAGGCCTCGAGTGGAACTGAAGACCAGGGAGGAGAAGGGACAGAGAATACTTGTGGGGGCATACAGACCATCAAAGCAGTAAATAAACCCCAAGTGAAATCCTGCCATTCACTCTGGGGATCTTTAACAGAGAATATATGGTTTGTCTTGTTTCTTTTTCCGTGGGATGTCTACTAGAAAAACTGAGGGTCAGACTCTTGACGCATCTCAATAATGGTATTAGGAATTCCCTACCTTGCTAAAATCTGAGGAATCAGTCCCTCAGATATTATCAGCAGCGGTACCGCCTCAATGTCAGGAGAAGACACTGGAAAAACTTCAGGGGACATGCAAGAATTTGGATCCATGCTGGCCTCCAAAGGGTTCATGGCAGAAAAATCCAAAACAAACACCAGACAGTCTACAGAGCAATTCATTGGCCTCTAGAGAGGCATCCTGGGGAGGATGGACAGCAAACGGATCTGGTCTAACTTTTTTTGAGCTTCTTCTTGGCATACAGCTGGCCCTTAGCACCACCATAGCACCCTGAGCCAACAGCTTAAGTCAAGATATAGGGACAAGGAGGGGAGGGGACTACTAAGAGTGTAGGGCAAAAATGCACGTCAGAAAGAGCACGGCGTATGATCATGTGTAGCAACCAAGTAAAAAAAAGACACTGGTCTGACTGTCTTTATGGGGAATCTGCCTCCCACACTGACATTTTTCCTTTCTGGATGACATGAACAAAATACCAAATAATAAAATAGTGAAGAAGGCCCAACAGGACACTTATCTGAAATGGCTCAGTAACCAGCACAGCAGAAAGATGTTGAGACAGATGCATGATAATGGTGTTAGGACTTGCGACAAAGAAGTTCTGAGTGCTTGCATCTGTAGATAACCCTTATGCCCATGTCCTGTGCAGAGAGCATTCATGTGATCTATGGCACCTATAACAGCTGAAGGCTTTGGTATACCGGTCAGATGTTGGGGCTATCCTTGGCAGATCTTTCAATTTATTTATTGACATTTGTTGACTGGGAAAGGCCACTGGGTCAAAAACCCATTTTCTGTGGAGGGCCGGGGAGAAAAGCTCCACAAGTATTACACATAACATGAGTATAACATGAGTAATCAAATGTTACACGTATAAAAGCAAAGACATATACAATATAATAGAATACAGTACAAAACAATACAATATAATCTAGCTCAGAGTTAATATAATTAAGCCACAGAAAAGATAAGCATCTGTACCATCAGTGTTTTGCCCTAGCATAAAGTTGAGTAGCTAGGTTTGTAAAAGAAAAATAAATTAAGGTTATAGTACTGGCTATAGCACAATAGAGTGAACTGTTCTTGGATTGTTTCACAGTGGCTTGTTTGTTTGGCAGGGGCAGGATGGATTGTCTATGTAGTAGGATTTTAGTGCTGACAAAGGTTTTAATGGAGTCAATTTGAGTTATATGGGGGGTGGGGGTAAGGTATTCCACAGCTTGGCAGATGCTGTGGGAGTACAGAAAGTGTCCAGCTCTTTTGCTGGGTTTTGTTATGGTAAGCAGCAGTTTTTGCTTGAGGATCTTAGTGTTTATGTAAGATTATATGTTTGTAGGATGTAGCTAATTGCTGGGCAGTCATTGGGTCTGAAGATTAGTTTGTGGGCTAAAGTTAGCTGGGTATAGTGGAGATGGTGGGAAAACTCTAACCAGTTCAATTCTGCAATAGCTTGGCAATGATGTGAGCGGTGAGGCTCTCCGGTGACAAATTTGGCTATTTTATAATAGGACTGTAGTTTATTACTAATTGTCAAGTTAAGGTTAGTAAAGATGGCACTACCATACAGAAGAGAGGGGATGAGTAAGGTGCTGGTAAGTTTTATTTTGGTGTGGTTGTCCAGGTAAAGTTTGTGGCAATAGAGTTTACCTATTTTAAAGTGTGTTTTCTTTATTGCACTGAAAATATATGACTCAAAAGTGAATCTATCATCTACTGTTATGCCCAACAATTCAGCTATTTTCACAATTTTGATTTTGGTTCCATCTTTAGAGAAGACTTTGAAATCTATATCTGGTGATTTTCTAGAGAAGAGTAAACGTTTAGTTTTTTTTGGCGTTTAACAGGACCTGTGCATTACTTAGCCAGGATTAGATTGAAGTAAAAGCCTTTTGAGTAACTAAGGAGGTTAGAGAAATTGGTAAAACATGAACCAAACAGGCTCCACGACAGTCAAAAGCTTTAATTGACAAGCAACAGAACAGAAACCTGGCAAGTACAAATTTAAACAAATAAAATTGACTTAGCGTTTTCACCCATATATGTGTATATGAATTGTATTTTATAAGAACTTGAACTGGCTTTTTATATTTTACTCTGAGGATGCCCATGTTGATGGATGGGTGAAAGCGCTAAGTCAATTTTATTTGTTTAAATTTGTACTTGCCAGGTTTCTGTTCCGTTGCTTGTCAATTAAAGCTTTTGACTGTCGTGGAGCCTGTTTGGTTCATGTTTTACCTGTTTACTTTTGTTGGTTTTGAGGTTAGAGAAACTGTTGGAGGTGGATATTAGCGTGGAATTATTGGCATACTACTGGATAAGACTTTGTATATGGGGGACTTATGGAGATCATTGATGAAGATATTAAAGAGTGGCCCTAAAATGGATCCTTGTGGGACTCCTATGTTGTTTGCTTGATAATCAGATAGTGCATTATGCCATCTTATTGATTGTTCCGTTGTTTAGGTAGGAGGTGAACCACTTAGACTGAGGGGAGCATCCTAATTTTGATAGTTGGAGTAATGGCTTAATGTGTGATACTGTATCGAAGGCCTTAGATAGATCCAATAGGATTACTGACGTATGGTGACAAGCATCTATGGCCTTATTAACTGCATCAGTAAATAAGAGTAGGGCTGTGATTGTGCTGTGTGCGCTGGAAGGAACCCATGTTGGGTGGGGGCCAAAAGAGCATTATCAGAGTGGTATTTAAGTAGTTGTGTGTGAATACATTTTTCTAAGATCTTTGAGAGTGGAGACAGACAGGACAACAGTAAGATAGATCTTGAGAGTTTCCAACTTTGTGCAATGGTGTAAAAATGGATTTTTTTCCACAATTGGGGAACTGTGTGAAATTAAGTAAAGACTACTACAACAGTGATATGGAAGGACATCTTCTACATACCAACAACACTGTATTACAAACTTCAGAGTAAAGAGAAGCACGTATGAAAAAGGAACTTGACGTTGGTGAAAATTTGGAAACCACAATGGCAATGATTTACTATGGAAAAGAGAGAGGTGGGGAAACTCAACATTGGGAAGATGAACTTGACCAGATGGAAGCTTGTAGAGTTGCATCTTGAGACACAGATGAGTCACTGAGGACGGGATTACCTTTAGTTGATTCATAATGACAAAACAAACTGTCCCATTTGTTTTATGCTTGGATTTTATTCTGCTGAAGAGAATCCAGCTTTCTTAGTGTGGGATATAGTAAGAGGAGGCTAAACTTTTTCAGGTTCCATTTAGCAGGTAGAACCAATTTAGATGTTACCTAGAAGCACATGTGCCCTTTCTCCTGGATTAACATGATCAGCTTATGTTAACAAGATTAGATCTTTTCATCAGCTCAGTTTATATTGACAGCTTCCCTGTGTTTAGACTTACAGATTCACACATTTATAATAAAGTCTGATATACTGTTACTAACAATAATTGCACTGCTACTGCTCTCAAGGTCTGTGTGAATAGTATTATACAATTAAAAAATGGAATTATAAAATTTATTGCAAAATTAGTCAGCCACAACAGGTGAAATGTACAGAATTCCTGGTGTACTGTCAAGGCTTTTGCAGGATTCTTCCACTACAAAAAGACTGAAAACACTGCTCTAGAAAAACATTCTGCTGAGAAGAGGATGGAAATACCATCACTGATCCACTTGCAAAAGGCACTAATAACAGACAAAAACATGTTAAAGTGAACACTGTAAACAATCCCTGACATTCTGCCACAAAACAATTTTACAGTTGGAACTTGCTCTATTTTAGTAAAAACCCAATCTTCATCAAGAACTGCTAAGACAGCCATAGGAAATGCAGCCTCAAATTAGCTACCATAATAATGTTCCAAGGTTACTGCAGTGGTGGTGCTGCGGTAGCGTTGTCGCCTCACAGTAAGACGTTGTCCTGTTCGATTCTCAGCTAAAGCACCTTCTGTGTGGAGACATGCGTGAATGGGCGTACCTTCGCTGAAGTTTGTGTGTCAGAGCTGGCAACTCGGGCACATAAAAATCTACTGCCAATCATTAGCGGACTGGAGTTCCGCTGTGGCGACTACTAACTGGGAAAAGCGAAAGACAAAACAACAATGTTAAGTCCACAAA